>NC_058083.1:340580626-340828273 GCF_014858855.1 Bufo gargarizans
AAGTATAAGAAAAAAAATGCGTACTGACTATTCAACTATTAAACACCAATTTGATGTCTGGCACTATGCCAAATCTATCAAGTAGAAACTTTATAATGCAAGTAAATTGAAATTCTGCAAAGAAATGACACCTTGGGTGGATAAAATTGCACTACTTTTTGGTGGTGTTTGAAGACCTGCAACAACGAACATGATTTACTACAAGAAAAATGGTTTTCAGTGCTACATCATATAGCTGACGAGCACCAGTGGAATGGCAGACTGTACACTCCCCTAGAAGAAAAGGATGAAGACAGAATCTTTTGGCTTTCAAAAGAAAATCCAGCATATAAAAATATTCACACGATAGTCACCAGTCTTGCAGTAAAATTTCCTTTGAAGAGGATCCATTTTGGAATAGATGCTGTGGAGGCAAGAACCTAACTTGCTGCACTGTCCAACAACCACAATGTTGACCACAAGCTACTGTAAAGGTATCAAGAAGAAATACCGAAGAAGAGGGTGCCAAGCGTACTAGAGTCCTTCTTCCAAAAAGGAATACACGTTGGCGTGTCCGCAACATATACAAAAAAGTGTCAGTTAGCTTTATGGAAGACATTTATGAAGATGTCCTAAAAATATGCAAAGGAACGCTGAAATCGGAATGGAAGTCTAGAGCTCCAAACCTCCCGCCCAATATTGCAAACACAGGAAAACCAACAAAGGAATATGTAAAGAGTCAAGCAGGTTTAGCATAGTTTAATACTTATTCTATTGCTACGTACATCTAACAGCCATATTTAGAGCCCAATACGCTACTTTCACACTAGCGGCAGGATGGATCCGACAGGTTGTTTACCCCAGGGCCGATCCTAGGGTCACAGGCGCCTGGGTGCAGAAATATTTCTGGCGCCCCACATGGGCGTGGTTATCTTACTAACTCCTCCCCTTTATAATGTTTCTATGGCAACAACTTCAGCCCCACCCCCTTGCAGTCTAGGGGCGGAGCCAAACCCGGAAGCACAATTGAGGGGCAGGGCCAGACACCAGTAAGATAGGAAGGCTTCAGCCAACACACAAGCTTTGCAACAATATAGGAAGCTACAGAAAAGTCTTCTAATATCCTCAGTGGATCTCAACCTCCCCATCCTCCACACCCTGTACAGGTCAGTGCCCCCGAAATTGCACTCACAGTTCTCCAGCAACTCTGGCAAATACCACCTATTCCGTACAGGGTGGGTTTACATCTACGTTATGCCATTCCGTTATAGGTTCCGTTTCAAACGGAATATAACGGAATGGCCAGATGGAATGCAAAACGGAAGCCTTTAAGTGTCCATTCACACGTCCGTTGTTTCTTTCCTGATCTGTTCCGTTTTTTGCGGAACAGATCTGGACCAGTTCTGTACCCATTCATTTTCAATGGGTCCTGAAAAAAAATCTGAAATTGAGCTGTCCGATTTTTTTCAGGACCCATTGAAAATGAATGGGTCCAGATCTGTTCCGCAAAAAACGTAACAGATCAGGAAAGAAACAACGGACGTGTGAATGGACCCTAAGAGGCATTCCGTTTTGCTCTGTCCTAATAGAAATTTATGAGAAAGCATAACGGATCAGTCTGGGTCCCCTTATGCAAGACAGACTTTGTTTTCAGTCTTGCATAACAGGAACCAGATGGATCAGTTTTGATTCCCATAGACTTTTAAGAGGACGGAGAGCAAACGGAAAGCCTCTTGCGGAGTCTGCACTGTACGAGAGAGAGGTAGCAGTGGCTGTGAAGGGAAAAGTACCAGAGCACAATGACAGCCCCAGAGCCTCTCTGCTGCCTGACCAACCGTATGCTGCCACAGCGCCAGCCTGCAGGACACCGGAGAGGCCTGGGGGCCACATTATAGCACCACTACATTTACTTATTATCAAAAAGCATCATACATAACCAAGCAAAAGCCAGAATATAATAAAAGACAAAAACATTAAACTACATTTATAATAAAACAATTTACTTACAAAAGAAGCGATTCAGTCGTCTGCTGTACCGTCCTCCGCTTGCTTCCACTGATTATGTGCCCTCCTTTCTGTCTCTCCTCAGTGCGCAGGCGCACTGTTATGGGGGATCTGTGGATGACAGTATGACACACTGTTATGGGGGATCTGTGGATGACAGTATGACGCACTGTTATGGGGGATCTGTGGATGACAGTATGACACACTGTTATGGGGGATCTGTGGATGACAGTATGACACACTGTTATGGGGGATCTGTGGATGACGCACTGTTATGGGGGATCTGTGGATGACAGTATGACACACTGTTATGGGGGATCTGTGGATGACAGTATGACACTGTTATGGGGGATCTGTGGATGACACACTGTTATGGGGGATCTGTGGATGACGCACTGTTATGGGGGATCTGTGGATGACGCACTGTTATGGGGGCATCTGTGGATGACGCACTGTTATGGGGGCATCTGTAGATGACGCACTGTTATGGGGTACCTGTGGATGACACACTGTTATGGGGGACCTGTGGATGACACACTGTTATGGGGGGATCTGTGGATGACACTGTTATGGGGGACCTGTGGATGACACACTGTTATGGGGGATCTGTGGATGACACACTGTTATGGGCATCAGTGGATTACACACGGTTATGGGGGCATCTGTGGATGACACTGTTATGGAACTTATGGGGACATCTGTGGGTGACACACTGTTATGGGGCATCTGTGGATGACACTGTTATAGGTGGCCGGGGGGATCTGTGGATGACACACATATATGGCAGGCAGCGCAAGCATCTTGTGCTATATAAATGTGTCATCATCCACATATCACTTCTCCCCCCCCCCCCCATAACAGTGTCCCACCCTATTGTAAGACGTCCGTTCCTTTATGTAAGTGAGCTATTGAGCTTGTAAATAAACTTGTGCAAAGTATATGAGTAGTTAGTAACTACTCATATAGTTTGCAGTTTGCACAAGTTTATTTACAAGCTCAATAGCTCACTTAGGGCTCTTTCACACCTGCGTTATAGTCTTCCGGCATAGAGTTCCGTCGTCGGGGCTCTATGCCGGAAGAATACTGATCAGGATTTTCCTAATGCATTCTGAATGGACAGTCCGTCCTTCAGGATGCATCAGGATGTCTTCCGTTCCGGAACGGAACGTTTTTTGGCCGCAGCAAATAGCGCAGCATGCTGCGCTTTTTGCTCCGGCCAAAAATCCGGAACACTTGCCGCAAGGCCGGATCCGGAATTAATGCCCATTGAAAGGCATTGATCCGGATCCGGCCTTAAGCTAAACGTCGTTTCGGCGCATTGCCGGATGCGACGTTTAGCTTTTTCTCAATGGTTACCATGGCTGCCGGGACGCTAAAGTCCTGGCAGCCATGGTAAAGTGTAGTGGGGAGCGGGGAGCAGCATACTTACCGACTTACCGTCCGTGCGGCTCCCGGGGCGCTCCAGAGTGACGTCAGGGTGCCCCAAGCGCATGGATCACGTGATCGCATGTACACGTCATCCGTGCGCCTGGGGCGCTCTGACGTCATTCTGGAGCGCCCCGGGAGCCGCACGGATGGTAAGTATACCGCTCCCCCGCTCCCCGCTCCTACTATGGCAACCAGGACTTTAATAGCGTCCTGGCTGCCATAGTAACACTGAAAGCATTCTGAAGACGGATCCGTCTTCAAATGCTTTCAGTACACTTGCGTTTTTCCGGATCCGGCGTGTAATTCCGGCAAGTGGAGTACACGCCGGATCCGGACAACGCAAGTGTGAAAGAGGCCTTACATAAGTTACTATCTTATCTAATATAATCTATAACTAATCATCACTATTCAGTATTTACTCTAACTTACTGCCTGGGACAGTCAGGAGTCAGGACTCAGGACTCCAAATGTATTCTCACAGTCTGCGCAGGGGCGGGCACTGGCAGGCAGAAGCTGGTGGCGTGGCTGGCGTGGCACTGGCAGTGCTCCAGTCCCGCTCTTCAATATTCAAAATTGGCGCCCGGCGGCAGCGTAACTGTAACGTAACGTGACGTCACTCACTACGTTACGTCGCAGTGAGCGACGTTACGCTGCCGGCCGGAAGATGGGAGGCAGTCAGGAAGAGCACGGAGGCGGAGCACGGAGGCGGAGCACAGGACAGGAGGCAGACTCGCAGAGCACAGGAGGCGGACTACAGGAGGCGGTCTACAGGAGGCGGTCTCAGTCTCACACGTGAGTCACGTCAGTATATGTGTGTGTCAGTCTGTGTGTCTGTTCTTTGTGTCACGGACTCGTCACTGTCACGGCACACCCCCGGCCCCACTCGAACCCTGAGGCTGAGGCGGCCCGGCCCACCGGGAGGTGGTTAAAAAAAAAAAAAAAAAAGTCAAAAAAAAAAAAGTCCCGGCGGCTCGCTCGGCGCCTTTCGGGTGACAGCGCTGGGGTGCGGGGCACCCACTGCACCCCGTGTAGGATCGGCCCTGGTTTACCCTGTCGGGTCCGTCCTGCCACTATTTCTCCGTTACGCGGGACTGCCGCTCAGTCTTTATTGACTATAATCGGGACGGGGGCGGAGTTCGGACGCAGCATGGCAGTGCACGGCGAGAGGCTGCCGGACTAAAAATACTACATGTCCGACTTAGGCCGACAGACTCTCGCCGTACACTGATGTGCTGCGCCGGAGCTCCGCCCCGTCCCTATTATAGTCAATGGTGACTTGACGGCAGTCCGGCGGCACGGAGAAATAGAGGCTGGACGGATCCGACATGGTGAATAGCCTGTCGGATCCGTCCTGCCGCTAGTGTGCACGTACCAGGGGTGTATCTATCACAAGGCAAACAAGGCATTTGCCTAGGGCGGCACTTGAAAAGGGGGTGGCAAAATGCCTTGTTTGCTTAGTGATAGTTACACAATATGCTAAATATATTTTTTGCCCCTTGTCCGATCCTTCATTATGCGAGCGGCATCGCCGGCGCCGCATAGTGAAGGAGTTGAAAAACGTACTTCCTCCCCCTCCTGACTTCCTCCCGACCTCCCTTGCCTTTTGCGTCCTCACATTGCCGTTGTGACGTCACATGGAGGTGGAGTCACGGGCCGGCAACGCTAGGGTGAGCCTTATCTCCTCCGAATGCAGAGCGGATCCTGCACACGGTCACCGTGAACACTGAGGCCAGGCCCCAGCCACCAATGCACTGATCCCTGAGCCTGCTGTCTTCAAAAACTGTAAGTACTTAAATTACAGTAATTCAGAAAAAATCTATTACTTTGTTGTTTTATGGGGTAAGGGGGTTGGGACCCGTTGGGTGGTTAGAGGGGGAAGAATTAGGGAAGGATTAATACTGTACTACCTCTAGCTGCACATTGTTTTTTAACAAGGAAGGGGTGGGTCAAATTTATATTAGGGGGGTGCCCGAGTTTAGTCTCGCCTAGGGCAGCACAAAACCAAGATACGCCACTGGCACGTACCCTTACTTTTTTGTAATTTAATAAAATGTGTCACATTTTCAATTCAGCAAAGGACTATAGAGAGCATCAATGCTAATTATTCTAAAATACTGACGTTTGGATTGTGAATTAATATTAATATATTAGTAACAGTACTTGTTCCATTTTGCACCAGGATTACATATTTAAAATAAAATATAAAAACGATTTTTTTTATTTAATAAAAAAAAAATAACATTGTAACTTTAAAATTCTATACCAAGTATACGGATATAGATAGCGCTGCCCATGTATCTCCCTGCACTTACCATTGTCACAGGCAGGGGCGTAGCTATAGGGGCTGCACCAGGGCCCATGAGCCTTTAGCTACGCCCCTGGTCACAGGCCGCCGCTCTGTTGTCCCACTATGTCCTCCGTTATATTCGGCGACTCTGTTGTACTGTGCGGAGACTGCCCTTGTCCTCCTTGGCGTCTTCTTCTCCCAGTCTGTAGTGTTGTACAATCGCAGAGCAGAACTCACAGCCTGGGAGGTTTTTTTATCCCAGGCTGTAAAATCTGCACTGCGATTGGCCAGCGTTACAGCCTTGGAGAAAGAGACACCCAGGGGAACAAGGGCAGTCTCCGGCCTGTACAACCAAGGCCCAAAAGATACCAGAGGACATAGTGGTCGAACAAAGTGGCAGCATGGGATAATAGTAAGTGTAGGGAGATCCATGGGCACTGCTCTCTATAGCCGGATACTTGTTTTATAATGTTTTTCAATTATAAATATAGTTTTTAATAGAATTTCAATCTAGACCAATAGTCCAATAACATTTTTTATTTCAACAACTGTACAGACTCTGAACTTCATTTGCAAGACGACATGGATCTTTCAAATAATGATCATTTCTGAAACTGAAGACACAGCAGAGTATAATCCTCAACTATTGATACAGATGTGATAGAATAAGGGTAAAACATTAAAACTATTTTGAAATCTACTGGGGTCCTCATCCCCGATACTGTGTACACAAATTATCTGAGAATTACAAAGTATTGTAAATTAGGAGACTGGCTTTGTCTCCATGAATACTAAACTTGTTCTAACAGAGAAGACATATAAATGGAAAAATACAATTAGAACAAAATGGGATATGTTATTCAAAGGTCATGAACTCCGCTGGGCTATCGCAATGAGGTTTGACACCCATATTCTTCTTCTGGGTCTGGGAAGCAATTACGAACAGTATTCACAACACATGACGGAATTGGACGCCCATTCCCAATGCCCAAATATCCATGCATCCAGGCAGTGAAATTTCACGCATCACTTGTGCGTTGATGAAAATCACAGCATGACTTCCGGTTCCGGCGCTGGGATGCTAGCAGCGGAGTGAAAGAGCTCCGGCACCCGCTCGTCTACCAATTGGATCCCCACCGTTACCGTAAGCGTGGGACGAACACTAGAGAAGTGCCTAAGGTGCCTAAGGTCTGCTACGGACCATCGTGCTCAGTACATGGAGCGGTACCTCTTGCGAAGCGGCAGCATTAGATCCACTGTGTCAGTCAGCACGGGAGACTCACAGGACAAGATGGCGGAGACATGCACTCCCTTACATGAAACTGTGGCTGAACAGCATGACAGGGGTGAGTCATCTGTAATACGATGGCGGCGCAGGGCATCGATTATAAAGCCCTGGCTATTGAGGTGGCCACCTATCTGGCTCCTGATATAAGGGATACGCTGACGAAGACGTTGTCGGCATCCCTGCAACAGCTCCATGAAACAATTCATCAACATGATGCAAAGTTAGAAGAGCTGGAGCAGAGAGCCCAGTCTATTGAGAATGATAATGCTAGCCAAGCACGCACCCTGAGTGAACTGTCCAAGAAAAACATGACTTGATAGATGGCGGCTGTAGCAAAGAAAAGGAGGGAGTTCAGCCATGTTTGCTCTATGTTATATCAAAGGCAAATTAAATTCCAGCTAATGTATCCGGCAAAATTGCGTGTTACGCATTATGATGGATCCACGATTATATTTCATGAGCCGGCTGCGGCGGCGGAAATGATAGACACTTTACAGAACAGACAGCAGGAGAGAGAAGAAGAACGAAGACGGAGATCTATATCGCCGCATCAGGATAGGATTGAGGGAGAACGGCGAAAGACGGATTCTCAAGATCCGGCCCGGGAACTTCGTGACAGAGAGGGACGATCCGGGACAGTCAACAAACGCACTTCCAGGAGAGAAGTGCAGTCATACCCGAGAATGTGACTGTTCCTGTGGTAATTGGTGCGACGTTGATGCACTTTCTACCATTCTTAGTAATGTGGTCCAATGTTAACGGGAAGAGATTTCCCTTTTATACCATTGAGATAGAGGGGAGGAGGTGGCTATTGTTATGGAGTTTCTAGTTCATTAATGTGTTCAGTTGATAATCTCAATGTTTGCTCCGTGGTATAGGTAGCCTTAGACTCACAGAGCCGCTGGTTAGGAAGGTGGGCGGGTGCCACAACCCAGAAAAAAGGAAGTCTAAATAGAGTAAATACACTTAGCGGCTGCTCTAACGGTTAGGGAAGGGGAGTCGGGGGGAAGGGAGGGAAGTATCTTTAAAGGGGTTCTGAATTGTATTCAATCTGTAACTTTTGTCCATTCTGAACGTTTTTCTTTATCTCCGGCTACAAGGGTAGTGTCTTAGGTCAGTCGTAAGATGAAAATTATTTCTTGGAACATAAAGGGTCTGAGGTCACCCCACAAAAGATGGATGATTCTCAGACACTTAAAGAAACTCAAACCTGACATTGTTCTTCTTCAGGAAACTCACCTGGAGGAGAAGGATTTTGACAGGATGAAAAGATTATGGGTGGGTACAGTTTTAGGCTCTTCAGCATATAATAGGAAGGCAGGAGTTATAACGATGATAAATAAACAGCTTAATTGCACCGTGTTAGGACACACGGCCGATACAAAAGGCAGATGGGAACAGGTTCTTATCCAGGTCCAGGACACTCAGTACAGCATTTATAATGTTTATGGCCCTAATACAAATAATGGTACATTCTTCAGCGAGTTGGAATCCAGGGTGCTAGGTGACACAAACCATCACAAGATCATTGGGGGGGACTTTAATTCAGTGGTTAGAGGGGCGGAAGACAGAAGACGGGAAGGAGACAGGGTTGGGATAGATGGACCCCAAGACAACATGATGCAGCCCCTTATTGGAGGAGCTGGTCTGATAGATCCATGGCGCCAATTACATCCTGATGATCGGAGCTTTCCATTTTACTCGAACTCACAATCTTCGTGGTCGCGGATTGATTACATACTTCTTCCCCACTCACTCTCATATAGGGTGGAGGAGGCGGAGATTGGTGTTATGGTTATATCAGATCATGCCCCGTTATCGCTAGATCTATTGGAGTCATTCCCAAGAGGGTCGGATTATATATGGCGCTTTCCGTCTCATATGTGCGCAAGAGAAGAGTTTGTGGAAAAGTTATCCATATGGTGGGAGGAATTCAAGTCTGATAATGAGGGGCACTTAGGGGATCCACAGTTGTTTGGAATACTTCAAAAGCGGTGATGAGAGGAAAGATTATGAGTTATGTGAGTGGAGTCAAGAAAAAGGCTCAACATTCCTTTAATGAAGCAAGTCAGAAAGTTAAGGAGGCTTATTCCAAATTCATGAGTAATCTGTCAGATGTCAGCAAACAGAAGTGGGTAACTGAGCGCCAAGCTTTTGAGCAATGTGTGAGAGAACGGGAGTCACTGAGACAATCAGAAATGGAAAAAAAGCTATATAAATTCGGTAATAAATCAGGGAGACTACTTGCAAATCTAGCTAAAGGAATGAGAAATCCCCAATATATAGCGTGCTTGAAGGACAAAAAGGGTAATTTGTGCCATGACCCTGCAGCAATTAGCAATATAGTAGGTTTTTATTATGAAACTCTATATAACGAGGGGGCGTTAGGTGACCTGTCGGACACTATTTTAAATAGGGTTAAATTACCAAGTTTAACTGCGGAACAGCTCCTTACTTTAACCGCCTCCGGACCGCCTAACGCAGATGTGCGGTCCGGAGGCGGCAGCGCTGCGCAGAGTCACGCATATACGCGTCATCTCGCGCAGTTCGGGCCGTCAAGGGGGGTCGCGTCATCAGGAAAAAAGTGATCAGTGTAAACTGTCACTTTTTTTTTTCACTGCTATTGACCGTTAGGTTTCAGTATAGTTTAGGCCCCTTGGTTAGGTAGTTTAGGGATCGGTTAGCGCCCAGCCCACCGCACCGCAGTCACTGATTCGCTGATTAGCGTATCGCTAATCAGCATTTGTACTTTTATAGTATCTGTAAGTGATCAAAACTGATTACGGTCAGATCTATAATAGTATTAGTGTCACTTTAGTTCGCCCTCCACCCAAAACGCAGTGTTTGCCCGATCAGGCCTGATCGGTCGCCCACATATGCGTTCGCCCACACCCGCCCCACCGCAGTGACAAAAAATTTTTTTTTTTTGTAAACTGCACATTCACTTTACACGCGCTGCCGCGATAAAAAAATCTGTTTTTATATTTTTTATCAACCGCAGCAGCCTCCGGTACTTCGCTAGCCTCCCATTTGTAAGACAGGCTTGCTTTTTTTTCTTGGGTAGTCTCAGGGAATACCCCTAAATTTAGTTGCCCAAATGTCAAACAGGGGGTATTCTTCTAAAGAGGCCTACAGGCTTCTGACCCAGTCGGATGAGGAATGGGAACCCTCATCCGATGAATCTAGCGGGTCAGAATACGAACCTGTAGAAAGCAGTGGCTCTCTGACCCAAAGTTCGGACGAGGAGGCTGAGGTCCCTGATAGCACCAGGCGAACCGTCCCCGTGTCGCTAGACCACAGGTTGCGCAGGATCCACTTCAAGAGCAGCAGAGTGGGGCTGGTGCTGTCGGATTACGTGGTGAGGCATACACCAGCAGCGCAGCCCTCCCTGGACCTAGTACCAGCACTGCCGTACAACCTGGTGAAGTGGCGAGCACCAGAAGGGCAGTTGAAGCTGGTACGGTGGCACGAGCAGTAGTGACACGGTCGCAGCCACCGCAAAGACGGGCCAGTAGAGCCCCTAGAATCCCAGAGGTGCTGGCAAACCCTGATTGGCAGTCCCCAACTTCAGCCGCACCTGTAGTTCCCCCTTTCACCGCCCAGTCTGGAGTTCGGGTTGAGACAGCTCAGATCGGTTTGGCCCTGGGATTTTTTGAGCTGTTCTTGACTGCGGAGCTCTTAGACATAGTCGTGGCCGAAACAAACAGGTATGCCACACAATTTATAACCGCCAACCCGGGAAGCTATTATGCCCAGCCTTTCCGGTGGAAACCAGTCCAAGTTTCCAAAATTTAAATTTTTCTGGGCCTTCTCCTCAACATGGGTCTAACTAAAAAGCATGAATTGCGGTTATAATGGTCCACGAACCCAATTCATCACATGCCCATGTTCTCTGCTGCTATGTCCAGGGCACGTTTTGAGGCCATCCTGCGTTTCCTGCACTTTAGCGACAACACCACCTCCCGTCCCAGAGGCCACCCAGCTTTTGACCGGCTCCACAAAATTCGGCCCCTCATAGACCATTTCAACCAGAAATTTGCAGATTTGTATACCCCAGGGCAAAACATCTGCGTAGACGAGTCCCTTATACATTTTACCGGGCGCCTAGGCTATACCCACAAGTTTTGAATCTATGAGGGAAAAGATCAGACCCTGGAGCCGGTCGGTTGCCCTGACTACCTGGGGAGCAGTGGGAAGACAGTCTGGGACTTGGTGTCACCCTTATTCGGCAAGGGGTACCATCTTTATGTGGACAATTTCTACACAAGTGTGGCCCTCTTTAGGCATTTGTTTCTAGAACAGATTGGCGCCTGTGGCACCGCGCAAACTAGTCGCGCGGGCTTCTCCCAATGGCTCGTTACCACCCATCTTGCAAGGGGGCAGAAGGCTGCATTGTGTAACGAAGAACTGCTCACGGTGAAATGGAGAGACAAGCGTGACGTTTACATGCTCTCCTCCATTCACACAGACACGACAATACAAATTGAGCGAGCAACCCGTGTCATTGAAAAGCCCCTCTCAGTCCACGACTATAACCTTCACATGGGAGGGGTGGACTTCAATGACCAGATGTTGTCTCTGTATTTAGTTTCCCGCAGAACCAGACGCTGGTATAAGAAGGTGTCTGTATATTAAATTCAATTGGCTCTGTATAATAGTTTTGTTCTTTACAGTAAGGCTGGGAGAACTGGATCCTTCCTCAAATTTCAGGAAGAGATCATCGAGAACCTCCTGCACCCAGGAGGTTCCGTGGCCCCATCCACCAGTGTAGTTAGCCGTCTACACGAGCGACATTTCCCCAATGTCGTTCCTGGTACCTCAACCCAACCGTCACCCCGAAAAAGATGTCGTGTCTGTAGCAGGAGTGGAATAAGGCGTGACACCCGCTATTTCTGTCCTGACTGTCCTGACCACCCTGCCCTATGCTTTGGAGAGTGTTTCCGGAAGTACCACACACAGGTACACCCAGCATAGGGATCACATCTCACCATGACAGGCACACAGGGCTATTAGGGCCCATTCACTCACAGCTGCTGCAAACGTCTCCTTTCACCTGGGACAAAGTGCATAACGCACTTCGCCACATCTTTGGGCGATTTGAGCTTTGCACATTGACCCATGGGAAAGGAGAGGTTTGTTCTATAAAGGTACAAAAAAAGAAAAAACACCAGTAAGCAAAAAGGTTAATGTTTAGTTCAAAAAGTTAAAGTTTATATGTTCTGTTCCAAAGTTAATAAAATTATTGCATTGCGGCCTGGTTTTTTCTTTTTTTTTTTTTTTTTTACCTTGCAGGTGGACCAACCGATCGACTAGCTGCAGCACTGATGTGCATTCTGACAGAAGCTTCGCGCTGCTGTCAGATTACACGCAAGTCGGTGTATGCGGCGCTGCAAGACGAGATTTCTACTCTGCAGTAAAAGATATGTTTGCCAAGGCATACGAGCTGAGGAGGAGGCGGCGTTCCTGGCAAACACTTTGTATATAAAAAAAAAATAAAAAATCCCGGCAATGATTTATTCATCCACATCGATTGATGTGAATGGAGAAATCTGGTTTGCCAGGGCATACGAGCTAAGTGGGTATGGATGTTGGGCGGAGCTCCTAAGTCCTAGCAGACGCCTTTCCCCTCCTTTTTTTTTTTTGGCAGAGATTTTTTCATCCACATTGATCGATGCGAATGAAGAAATCGTGCCGTTCATTTTTTTCTTTCAGCCCAGAGGCTGAAAGAAAAAAAAAAATCTCATTACCTGTATGCTCAATATAAGGAGAATAGCAGAAACTCCTAATGCTGGCCATACATGTAATGATTGCGGAGACCCTCAAATGCCAGGGCAGTACAAACAACCCACAACTGACCCCATTTTAGAAAGAAGACACCCCAAGGTATTCACTGAGGGGCATATTGAGTCCATGAAAGATTTAAATTTTTGTCCCAAGTTAGCGGAAAGTGAGACTTTGTGAGAAAAAAAAAAAAAAAACAATTTCCGCTAACTTATGCCCCATAAAAAAAAATTCGATGAACTCGCCAGGCCCCTCATTGAATACCTTGGGGTGTCTTCTTTCCAAAGTGGGGTCACATGTGGGGTATTTATACTGCCCTGGCTTTTTAGGGGCCCTAAAGCGTGAGAAGAAGTCTGGGATCCAAATGTCTAAAAATGCGCATCTATGTGGTATCGCCGTACTCAGGAGAAGTTGGGGAATGTGTTTTGGGGTGTCATTTTACATATACCCATGCTGGGTGAGATAAATATCTTGGTCAAATGCCGACTTTGTATAAAAAATGGGAAAAGTTGTCTTTTGCCAAGATATTTCTCTCACCCAGCATGGGTATATGTAAAATGACACCCCAAAACACATTCCCCAACTTCTCCTGAGTACGGCGATACCAGATGTGTGACACTTTATTGCAGCCTAGGTGGGCAAAGGGGGACACATTCCAAAGAGCACCTTTCAGATTTTGCAGGCCATTTTTTACACATTTTGATTGCAAAGTACTTCTCACACATATGGGCCCCTAAATTGCCAGGGCAGTATAACTACGCCACAAGTTACCCCATTTTGGAAAGAAGACACCCCAAGGTATTCCGTGAGGGGCATGGTGAGTTCCTAGAATTTTTTATTTTTTGTTGCAAGTTAGTGGAATATGAGACTTTGTAAGAAAAAAAAAATCAACATTTTCCGCTAACTTGTGACAAAAAATAAAAAGTTCTATGAACTCACTATGCCCATCAGTGAATACCTTAGGGTGTCTACTTTCCGAAATGGGGTCATTTGTGGGGGTTTTCTACTGTCTGGGCATTGTAGAACCTCAGGAAACATGACAGGTGCTCAGAAAGTCAGAGCTGCTTCAAAAAGCGGAAATTCACATTTTTGTACCATAGTTTGTAAACGCTATAACTTTTACCCAAACCATTTTTTTTTTTTTGCCCAAACATTTTTTTTTTATCAAAGATATGTAGAACAATAAATTTAGCGAAAAATGTATATATGGATGTCGTTTTTTTTTTGCTAAATTTTACAGCTGAAAGTGAAAAATGTCATTTTTTTCCAAAAAAATCGTTACATTTCGATTAATAACAAAAAAAAAAGTAAAAATGTCAGCAGCAATGAAATACCACCAAATGAAAGCTCTATTAGTGAGAAGAAAAGGAGGTAAAATTCATTTGGGTGGTAAGTTGCATGACCGAGCGATAAACGGTGAAAGTAGTGTAGTGCAGAAGTGTAAAAAGTGGCCTGGTCATTAAGGGGGTTTCAGCTAGCAGGGTTGAAGTGGTTAAATGCGGACTTATCTTTACCAGAGCTGCAAGACGCCATTAAACACTTAGGTAATTCCAAAGCCCCAGGTCCAGATGGATTCACAGGGGAATTCTTTAAAGCTCTTATATCCCAAGTATCCCCTTTTCTGCTAGAGTTGTTTAATGGGGTCTTCCAGGGCCGTATGCAATTACATAACGAGAACATGTCATATATCAAACTACTCCCCAAACCAGGGAAGGATCCCTTGATCCTGGGTTCCTACAGGCCCATCTCTCTGATAAATGTTGACGCAAAACTATTGGCCAAGATTATAGCTGACCGTTTGGCTGTATTTCTACCTCAGTTAATAGGATGGGAGCAAGTAAGATTTGTAAAAGGTAGGTCAGCGGTAACCAATATAAGGACTGTCTTGACGGTTCTGGGCCAAGTACAGAATCTCCCAGTTAAGGGGGAATTTCCAGCCATGCTCACCTTGGATGCGGAAAAGACATTTGACAATGTAAGGTGGGCATGGTTGGGAGCAGTATTAGATAGGATGGGATTCAAAGGGGCCTTCAGGACGTACATATCCCAAATGTATCATAACCCGAGAGCAAGGCTTTCTATCTAAACCCTTTCAGCTTCAAAAAGGCACTCGACAGGGGTGTCCACTATCCCCTCTCCTGTTTAATTTAGCCTTAGAACCACTCGCCAGAGAATTGTGTGATTCCAGTGCCTTTGAGGGCATCAAGGTCGGGGGTTGTCAGGCAAAGGCGGCCTTGTTTGATGATGACATAATTTTATTCCTGGCCTGCCCGAAACAACATCTGGGGAGGGTAATGGAGTTGTTAAGTGAATTCGGGAAATACTCTGGTTATGTGATAAATAGGACTAAGTATGAATTGCTTCCGTTGGCTCAAGGAGATGATGGGAGAGATATTGGCTCAGGGAAATTTGGTATTGCCAAACCTTCGACTCAAATTACTTACCTAGGGGTCAACATAGGAAAGTCACCACATTTCATATATAGACTGAATTACCTGCCTTTGTTTGCCAAAATTAAAAAGGATTTAGACAGATGGAAAAATTTACCCTTATCTCTGATGGGTCGCTGCCAGCTGATTAAGATGATGGGGCAGCGAAGCTGATGTATCCCTTGCAAACAATACCTGTCCTCCTACGACAAGCTGATATAGGGGACCTTGAGAAGAAGTTTATTCAATTTCTGTGGAGAGGGAAGAAGACAAGAATTGCGTTATAAAAGTTGAAACTTAAAAAGGAACAGGGAGGCCATAATTTCCCAGACCTACGGGGTTATAATTTGGCGTGCCTTAGCAGACACATATTAGACTGGGTCAATAAGACTTCGTTTTATTCAAAACTACGTGTTGAGAGTCAGCTAGCATCTCCATGGAACTTGATAGCCCTCCTCCACACCAAAGTGTCAAAGCTCCCACATGTAGCAAATAGATCTCTTATTCTCAGAGACACAATCATTATGTGGAAAAACGTGAGGAAATTTTTTGGCCTACCTTATTTGTTTTCAAAGCATCTCCCTTTACAGGGTAATCCCAACTTCCCTCCTGGTTATAGTGAGAAATCCTTCCGAGAGTGGGCAAATAAGGGAGTGTCTAAGATGGGGGATCTGATACATCGCTGGGTGAGTTAATAGAGAGATGGAATCTAAAGAAACCAGCACTGTTTGCATATACAGGTCCTTCTAAAACAATTAGCATATTGTGATAAAATTCATTATTTTCTGTAATGTACTGATAAACATTAGACTTTCATTGATTTTAGATTCATTACACACCAACTGAGGTAGTTCAAGCCTTTTATTGTTTTAATATTGATGATTTTGGCATACAGCTCATGAAAACCCCAAATTCCTATCTCAAAAAATTAGCATATCATGAAAAGGTTCTCTACACGAGCTATTAACCTAATTATCTGAATCAACTAATTAACTCTAAACACCTGCAAAAGATTCCTGAGGCTTTTAAAAACTCCCAGCCTGGTTCATTACTCAAAACCGCAATCATGGGTAAGACTGTCCAGAAGGTCATCATTGACCCCCTCAAGCAAGAGGGTAAGACACAGAAAGAAATTTCTGAACGAATAGGCTGTTCTCAGAGTGCTGTATCAAGGCACCTCAGTGGGAAGTCTGTGGGAAGGAAAAAGTGTGGCAGAAAACGCTGCACAACGAGAAGAGGTGACCGGACCCTGAGGAAGATTGTGGAGAAGGACCAATTCCAGACCTTGGGGGACCTGCGGAAGCAGTGGACTGAGTCTGGAGTAGAAACATCCAGAGCCACCGTGTACAGGCGTGTGCAGGAAATTGGCTACAGGTGCCACATTCCCCAGAAACAGCGGCAGAAGCGCCTGACCTGGGCTACAGAGAAGCAGCACTGGACTGTTGCTTAGTGGTCCAAAGTACTTTTTTCGGATGAAAGCTAATTTTACATGTCATTCGGAAATCAAGGTGCCAGAGTCTGGAGGAAGACTAGGAAGAGGGAAATGCCAAAATGCCTGAAGTCCAGTGTCAAGAACCCACAGTCAATGATGGTCTGGGGTGCCATGTCAGCTGCTGGTGTTGGTCCACTGTGTTTTATCAAGGACAGGGTCAATGCAGCTAGCTATCAGGATATTTTGGAGCACTTCATGCTTCCATCTGCTGAAAAGCTTTATGGAGATGAAGATTTCATTTTTCAGCACGACCTGGCACCTGCTCACAGTGCCAAAACCACTGGTAAACGGTTTAATGACCATGGTATTACTGGGCTCAATTGGCCTGCCAACTCTCCTGACCTGAACCCCATAGAGAATCTGTGGGATATTGGGAAGAGAAAGTTGAGAGACGCAAGACCCAACACTCTGGATGAGCTTAAGGCCGCTATCAAAGCATCCTGGGCCTCCATAACACCTCAGCAGTGCCACAGGCTGATTGCCTCCATGCCACGCCGCATTGAAGCAGTCATTTCTGCAAAAGGATTCCCGACCAAGTATTGAGTGCATAACTGAACATAATTATTTGAAGGTTGACTTTTTTTGTATTAAAAACACTTTTCTTTTATTGGTCGTATGAAATATGCTAATTTTTTTAGATAGGAAATTTGGGTTTTCATGAGCTGTATGCCAAAATCATCAATATTAAAACAATAAAAGGCTTGAACTACTTCAGTTGGTGTGTAATGAATCTAAAATATATGAAAGTCTAATGTTTATCAGTACATTACAGAAAATAATGAACTTTATCACAATATGCTAATTTTTTTTAGAAGGACCTGTATACAGGTTCACAGCTATGTAAAAAGCATTATAAGCGACTTATGCAAGGAAGGGCAGAGGAATAAATGTGACTCCTTTCTAGGACATAAGTGTAGAATGTCTATTTCAGAAATCTATAATGTTCTTAGGGCAACCTGGGAAGATCAGTTGGTGGTTAATCTGTTCAGGAAATGGGAAAATCAACTGGGGGGGGGTGGAATTGGAGTCCATTGCCCGGGCAGGTATTCAGGCGCTATACAATGCAGTACCCAATGAGCAGATGAGAGAATCGTACTTCAAGATCCTTCACAGGGCAATCTATGGATTTGATTTACCGCCTTCACTAGCTAGACCTGATAGGATAACTGCTTGCCCAAAGTGTAGCACGCCAGGGGAGGAGAAGGTTGGCAATTTAAATGGGAGCATAAAAGTTGTGTTTTTCAGTTATCAAGGGGAGGGGGGGAAATAAAAAAAAAAGGGGGAAAATTGGGAATTGTACATGTATTTTACGATTGGAGCGGTATTTCTCTTACGTTGTACTTTTATTGACATTTATGTATGCTAATTGTCATCAATGGCTCTGTACACATCAAACATGTATTTTTTCTCAGAATAAAAGTATATTAAAAAAAAAAAGAAAATCACAGCATAATCTATTTTGTGCGTTTTTCAAGCAACGCAGGCCCCATAGAAGTGAATGGGGCTGCGTGAAAATCGCAAGCAAGTGCGGATGCAGTGAAATTTTCACGCAGGGTTGCTAGGAAACGATCGGGATGGGGACCCGATCATTATTATTTTCCCTTATAGCATGGTTATAAGGGAAAATAATAGCATTCTTAATACAGAATGCATAGTACAATAGGGCTGGAGGGGTTAAAAAAAAATTATTTTTTTTTTAACTCACCTTAATCCACTTGTTTGCGCAGCCCGGCTTCTCTTCTGTCTTCATCTTTGCTGTGCACAGGAAAAGGACCTGTGGTGACGTCACTGCGCTCATCACATGGTCCGTCACATGATCCATCACCATGCTGATGGATCATGTGATGGACCATGTGATGAGCACAGTGACGTCACCACAGGTCCTTTTCCTCAAAGTAGAAGAAAGAAGAGAAGCCGGGCTGTGCGAACAAGTGGATTAAGGTGAGTTAAATTATTTTTTTATTTTTTTTAACCCATCCAGCCCTATTTTACTAAGCATTCTGTATTAAGAATGCTATTATTTTCTTTTATAACCATGTTATAAGGAAAAATAGTATAATCTACACAACACCTAACCCAAACCTGAACTTCTGTGAAGAAGTTCGGGTTTGGGTACCAAACATGCCGATTTTTCTGCAACGCACCCACATCCTATCCGGCCCAAAAACATGACGCCCATGTGAAAGAGGCCTAAGAGAGCTTTCACACTTACTTTTTTGTTTTCCGGCATAGAGTTCCATTGACAGTGCTGTATGCCGGAAAAATAATGATCAATATTATACACATCCATTCTGAATGGAAAGAAATCCATTCAGTATGCATCAGGATCATCTAACGTTTTTTGAAAGGAGAAAATACAGCAGCCGGCTGCGGTATTCTTTCCGTCCTCGCAGGCTGAGCTACACAGATCCGTCATGACCCCCAATGCAAATAAATGGTGACAGATCAGTTTTCTCTGGCACAATCTGCCTCCATAGAAAAAGTATCTGTCCTCCGTTGACTTTCTAAACTTTTACGTTATGTCAATTTTAAAAAATAGTTAAAGTTAATACAAGCGGATCCGTTCAAATGGATGCATGCGGTTGTATTATCTGTAATAATTTTTTTTTTGTTGCATTATATAGAGCGCCGACGACTGAACTGCAATATTGAAAAAAATAATGCCACCATTTATTTTACTATGTCTTGTATTAGATAACTTGAAAAATATTCTTTGTGTGGCAAAATTGAAGAAATAAACAGAATTACTCCAATGTTTTAGGTGTTTTGACATGACAGCGTTCACTAAACACAAAAAATGACCTAACAATCTTAGACAACGGCTGAGTACGAATGCAGTGATGTCAAACTTTAAACAATTTTTTTGTGTTTTATTACCCAAAAAGTAATTTAAACATTGAGAAAAATCTAAATTTTCTTTGCATAGCGATTTTCTGACAGCAAAAAGTTTTTTAATTGCAGTCTACAAAGCTGTAAAAGGGCTTGTTATCTGCATAATGAACTGTATTTTTCATTGATTCCATTTTTGAAGTGTAAAACATTTATAGATCAGCATTATTCATTTTTTGCGAGGAACAAAATGACCCAAAAATGGCAAATCAAGTATTTTTAATTTTTATGATTTACCCAAATTCACCGCACAGGAAATTTTGAAAAATATTTTAATATATCTAACAATTATCAGCTGCATCAATACCAATAATGTTTATTTTTTTAAATAGTTTAATGTATAAATTGGGGCCTCTTACATGGGATCTTTTGATCCCCTCTACTATTCACCCTAACCCTGGGTTCACACCTGAGCGTTCTGAAAGGAGCGCTCTGTATGCGCGATTGTACCAGCGTTTACAATCGCGCATACAGAGACAGGCGAACACACATTGTCGCGCGTTCCCGAAAGTCTATGTACGGGAACGCGCGACAAAACGCCCCAAAGAAGCTCAAGAACTTTTTTGAGCGTCGGGCGATCGTACGCGCTGTAAAACGCCCAGGTGAGAACCATTCCCATAGGGAAGCATTGGTTTCTCCTTGTTGTGCGTTTTACAGCGCGTAGGAACGCGCTGTAAAACGCTCAGGTGTGGACTTAGGGTAATAGGAATCTATTAGGTTGAATAGGATTTTTACAAACTCCATTCAGAGCTATGCCTCTAGCATAGCGGAGTATGGAGAAAGCCATGGCAGGCCTGGATCGCTTCAGCAGCGTCCAGGCTGCCATGGCAACTGATCGGAGCCCCTCCATTTCACTGCAGGGGTTCCGAACGGAAGGCATCTCTCTGCCTTCATTCACAGGTGCCGCAATCCGGCACTTGAGGGGTTAAATGGCGGTGGCGGCTCAATAGCCGTTTTCTGTCAGCAGGGCCGGATGCTGTTTACTTGGTACTGGTGGTAGATCACCCATATGGAGCGGGCTCACTGCAGAGGCCCACTACGTACACCCGCAGGCATGTAGCGCCATACAAGTACAGCGTTTTGGGTTATTGAGATAATAAAAAAAGGATTGACGTGTCCGTCCCGCCATCTGAAAGAGGAGAGATGGATTCATTCTTCCAATGCATTGTTGAGACGGATCCTAATCCGGATCGTACAACTAATAGTTTAAGTTCTAATGCGGTTTTACTGATCCGACGGGTAGTTCCAGCAACTTGACAGTCTCCGTGAATCCTCTGTCGCAATCTGGAAAGTACCATAAAAGGACATCTAACAGCTATTCTTCATAAAAAAAATATTACATTTGGAAGCCTCATTGACATAATGATGAACATTACAAATCAATTCCTATTAATGGTTTAAAGTCCAATTATATAGATTAAGCCAATGTGCACACCTGTGCCCGCCAGCTGTTGCAAAACTACAACTACCAGCATGCGAAGACTACTTACAACTGTCAGCCTGCAACACGGCATGGTGGAAATAGACGTTTTACTGCTGCTGGAGGTCCGCAATTGACATCCATGAACTAAAACAAGCACAGCTAAATAGAACCAACTAAAAAGATACTCACCTGTTGACATCCTTTTCAGGTGGTGTATTCTTAACTTGTCCATTTGTCCTTAGAACTATATTAACTGTGTCATCACGCTGACAGAAAATGTAAAAAAACCTCATGTTGAATTATACAAGTCAAATCGCCTAGGTAGATTTCAACGTTGGCTATTTCTTTACAGCAGATAGACTCTATGTTTGTCGGCATCATTTGACAATTAGAACAGGTACACCAATAGTTCTGTTCGCTGATCTGTCTGCTCCAATGGAAATACTCTGTAATTCAAATTTTGGCTCAATAATGGATTTGATTGAAAATATTCTAATTCTGAAGCATCTCCAGCATATTTTAGCCTTAGTTCTTTCAATAAGATCAGCATCTATAAAAAATTGTTTGAATAAAGTAATCTACAGGGTGGGCCATTTATATGGATACACCTTAATAAAATGGGAATGGTTGGTGATATTAACTTCCTGTTTGTGGCACATTAGTATATGTGAGGGGGGAAACTTTTCAAGATGGGTGGTGACCATGGCGGCCATTTTGAAGTCGGCCATTTTGAATCCAACTTTTGTTTTTTCAATAGGAAGAGGGTCATGTGACACATCAAACTTATTGGGAATTTCACAAGAAAAACAATGGTGTGCTTGGTTTTAACGTAACTTTATTCTTTCATGAGTTATTTACAAGTTTCTGACCACTTATAAAATGTGTTCAATGTGCTGCCCATTGTGTTGGATTGTCAATGCAACCCTCTTCTCCCACTCTTTACACACTGATAGCAACACCGCAGGAGAAATGCTAGCACAGGCTTCCAGTATCCCTAGTTTCAGGTGCTGCACATCTCGTATCTTCACAGCATAGACAATTGCCTTCAGATGACCCCAAAGATAAAAGTCTAAGGGGGTCAGATCGGGAGACCTTGGGAGCAATTCATCTGGCCCACGACGACCCCAAGGTCTCCCGATCTGACCTCCTTAGACTTTTATCTTTGGGGTTATCTGAAGGCAATTGTCTATGCTGTGAAGATACGAGATGTGCAGCACCTGAAACTACGGATACTGGAAGCCTGTGCTAGCATTTCTCCTGCGGTGTTGCTATCAGTGTGTGAAGAGTGGGAGAAGAGGGTTGCATTGACAATCCAACACAATAGGCAGCACATTGAACACATTTTATAAGTGGTCAGAAACTTGTAAATAACTCATGAAAGAATAAAGTTACGTTAAAACCAAGCACACCATTGTTTTTCTTGTGAAATTCCCAATAAGTTTGATGAGTTACATGACCCTTTTCCTATTGAAAAAACAAAAGTTGGATACAAAATGGCCGACTTCAAAATGGCCACCATGGTCACCACCCATCTTGAAAAGTTTCCCCCCTCACATATACTAATGTGCCACAAACAGGAAGTTAATATCACCAACCATTCCCATTTTATTAAGGTGTATCCATATATATGGCCCACCCTGTAGATTACTTTATTCAAACAATTTTTTATAGATGCTGATCTTGATGAAAGAACTAAGGCTAAAATATGCTGGAGATGCTTCAGAATTAGAATGTTTTAATCAAATCCATTATTGAGCCAAAATTTGAATTACAGAGTATTTCAATTGGAGCAGACAGATCAGCGAACAGAACTATTGGTGTACCTGTTCTAATTGTCAAATGATGCCGACAAACATAGAGTCTATCTGCTGTAAAGAAATAGCCAACGTTGAAACCTACCTAGGCGATTTGACTATAATTCAACATGAGTTTTTTTTTTACATTTTCTGTCAGCGTGATGACACAGTTAATATAGTTCTAAGGACAATTGGACAAGTTAAAAATACGCCACCTGAAAAGGATGTCAACAGGTGAGTATCTTTTCAGTTGGTTCTATTTAGCTGTGCTTGTTTTAGTTCATGGATGTCAAAATTGCGGACCTCCAGCAGCAGTAAAAAAAACGTCTATTTCCACCATGCCGTGCTGCAGGCTGACAGTTGTAAGTAGTCTTTGCATGAGGAAGGAGGAGCATGTGTGCGGGTGCACGTGCGTGACACGCGCACCTTCCTCTCGGCAGCCCCCAGCCCATGTGAGACTCCGCTCTGCCGTTGCTCCGCTCTGAGCTCCCAGGCCATGTGGGACGCCGCTCGGCCGCCGCTCTGCTGAATCCCCGCTTTGCCGTCTTGTTGTCTCCCGATCCTGCGGACCTGTTATCTGCCTACCTGGTCACCTATGCGAGGAGTTCAGCTGATCCTGGGCCCTGGACGGAGGGAGAGTGGGAGCGGAGTACTGGAGGAAGACTGGAGGTGACGGGGTGAGATAGAAGGAGGGACACTGTACCTGCTCATATGTTCCTTCTTGCTTCCCCCCCCATTCCCCTGGATGAGAACGGAGATGAGGTGAGACGTACAGATTTTTGGGGACCGGAGCCCTGGTTGGCGAAACAGGCTGATATATTGAGGTGAGGCAAGCTGTTTAAAGGGTGGTAATTGAGGGGACTTAAGTTCGCCATAAAAGCGGTTCTAAAGTTCAAGCATTGGGAATCGATTGGCGCCCTCTCCCCCCTGATAGCATACACCTAGAAGATAAGCCTGGATTACATCACTGGAGGGAAAGGGCTACTGTTATGCTCGAATATATTGTACGACGACTCAGTTTTTTAAAGCTGGAATTGAGAGGAATTAGTTCCGAGTCCAGGTACAGGGGATGGGAAAAACAGAGCAGAGAAGTTAATGAAAAAAAAAAAAAAAAAGCGACCCTGTTCCCTTACTAACACCACGGCGGATGGACTAGAACTTGCTTAATTGTACTAACTATAACAAATCTAATTGTGCCTCAGGGAAAATACTCGGGGACTATTATAGATTTTCAAGAGTCGTTCGAGGAACTGTTATTTAAAGGGAGTCTTTCACCTAAAATGACCATTACACAACACAAACATCATGATAACCATTACATTCCCCATATTATAATCTTACCTTTCATATTGCTGTCCGTCGCCTATTGTCTCTTAAAAACGCTTTTAATCCATATGCTAATCAGGTTCTGAAGGTGCCCAGGGGCGGCGTTTATGCGGCCGGTGCCCAGGCTCCACGGCGCTGTTCAAATCAAACCCTTTCACCCCTCTGGCCCGCCCTCGGTTCGTCAGATACCATCCTCCAGTTAATGACAAATCCGGCGCCTGCGCACTCCATTACCCACTAGGGCAGAGGCAGCAGAGCGTTTAATGCTCATGCGCCGGCCCGTACATCCCGATATTTTGGTAGTTTACTTCCGCCGGCTAGATCGGGCCGGCGCATGCGCATTAAACGCTCTGCTGCCTCTGCCCTAGTGGGTAATGGAGTGCGCAGGCGCCGGATTTGTCATTAACTGGAGGATGGTATCTGACGAACCGAGGGCAGGCCAGAGGGGTGAAAGGGGAGGGGTTTGATTTGAACAGCGCCGTGGAGCCTGGGCACCGGCCGCATAAACGCCGCCCCTGGGCACCTTCAGAACCTGATTAGCATATGGATTAAAAGCGTTTTTAAGAGAGCATAAGCGACGGACAGCAATATGAAAGGTAAGATTATAATATGGGGAATGTAATGGTTATCATGATGTTTGTGTTGTGTAATGGTCATTTTAGGTGAAAGACTCCCTTTAAAAAAAAAAAAAAAAAGGGTTGCTCTGCCCTATTGCCTTTGGATCTTTTACAGGACACTTTTCCTTGCAGGACGGAATGAGCCTACTATGTTAATGGGCCAACGATAATAGAGTTAAATATATTAACTATACTAACTGTGTGGTATGAACTAACTTATAAATTAACTGGCACAGAGCGGTGATGAAATGACCACTAACAGATATGTTGGAAATGTGGACTTAGTCAACTGACTTTTAATATTAACCTGAAATTCACTGATTGTGGATTTAACTGCTGAAGTGTGCTGTACATGTTGAATGAATTGTTACTACGTTAGTAAGTTCACCGCATATATGTAAGTGTAGTCTCCTCCTCCCGCGTATATGGGTGCTACAATACAGGGAGTGCAGAATTATTAGGCAAGTTGTATTTTTGAGGATTAATTTTATTATTGAACAACAACCATGTTCTCAATGAACCCCAAAAACTCATTAATATCAAAGCCGAATATTTTTGGAAGTAGTTTTTAGTTTGTTTTTAGTTTTAGCTATTTTAGGGGGATATCTGTGTGTGCAGGTGACTATTACTGTGCATAATTATTAGGCAACTTAACAAAAAACAAATATATTCCCATTTCAATTATTTATTTTTACCAGTGAAACCAATATAACATCTCAACATTCACAAATATACATTTCTGACATTCAAAAACAAAACAAAAACAAATCAGTGACCAATATAGCCACCTTTCTTTGCAAGGACACTCAAAAGCCTGCCATCCATGGATTCTGTAAGTGTTTTGATCTGTTCACCATCAACATTGCGTGCAGCAGCAACCACAGCCTCCCAGACACTGTTCAGAGAGGTGTACTGTTTTCCCTCCTTGTAAATCTCACATTTGATGATGGACCACAGGTTCTCAATGGGGTTCAGATTAGGTGAACAAGGAGGCCATGTCATTAGATTTTCTTCTTTTATACCCTTTCTTGCCAGCCACGTTGTGGAGTACTTGGACGCGTGTGATGGAGCATTGTCCTGCATGAAAATCATGTTTTTCTTACCTTGCAGACTTCTTCCTGTACCACTGCTTGAAGAAGGTGTCTTCCAGAAACTGGCAGTAGGACTGGGAGTTGAGCTTGACTCCATCCTCAACCCGAAAAGGCCCCACAAGCTCATCTTTGATGATACCAGCCCAAACCAGTACTCCACCTTCACCTTGCTGGCATCTGAGTCGGACTTGAGCTCTCTGCCCTTTACCAATCCAGCCACGGGCCCATCCATCTGGCCCATCAAGACTCACTCTCATTTCATCAGTCCATAAAACCTTAGAAAAATCAGTCTTGAGATATTTCTTGGCCCAGTCTTGACGTTTCAGCTTGTGTGTCTTGTTCAGTGGTGGTCGTGTTTCAGCCTTTCTTACCTTGGCCATGTCTCTGAGTATTGCACACCTTGTGCTTTTGGGCACTCCAGTGATGTTGCAGCTCTGAAATATGGCCAAACTGGTGGCAAGTGGCATCCTGGCAGCTGCACGCTTGACTTTTCTCAGTTCATGGGCAGTTATTTTGCTCCTTGGTTTTTCCACACGCTTCTTGCGACCCTGTTGACTATTTTGAATGAAACGCTTGATTGTTCGATGATCACGCTTCAGAAGCTTTGCAATTTTAAGAGTGCTGCATCCCTCTGCAAGATATCTCACTATTTTTTACTTTTCTGAGCCTGTCAAATCTTTCTTTTGACCCATTTTGCCAAAGGAAAGGAGTTGCCTAATAATTATGCACACCTGATATAGGGTGTTGATGTCATTAGACCACACCCCTTCTCATTACAGAGATGCACATCACCTAATATGCTTAATTGGTAGTAGGCTTTCGAGCCTATACAGCTTGGAGTAAGACAACATGCATAAAGAGGATGATGTGGTCAAAATACTAATTTGCCTAATAATTCTGCACTCCCTGTAGATGAAGAGAGAGCGGTCTGTCTTCAATACACCAATATATTTCCTTTTAAAAAAATCTAAAGGCATTAGGGTGTGGAGGACAGTTGTGGAGTGAGAGGTGTCCATATGTGGGTAGGAGGATGTGAATACTAAAATCAAGGTGGCCCACGGTTGGTTCTAGAACTGAGCATCCACGTTAGGATAAGATAAGATGGCTAGACAGGGAGTTGGGAAAAAGGGGCGAGGGCAATTAGAATTAAACACCTCAACCTCCCCAGGGTTTAAGAAAACAGAAAGGAATAAGCAACAACTTCTGACCAGTATGAGAATGCAGAGGTCCCACTCCCCCCAAGAAAAAAAAAGAGGATATATCCCAAGATTTGGAGGGGAGGATTCCCAGACTGGAGAGAGAGGTACCAATCAGATAAAAGAGCCGGCTGAATCTAATATTAACAGAGGGGAGCAGACGCCTTGTTTACAAGATATATTTCAGGAAGTTAAGAACTGTAGCCTGGCAATAAAGGACCTCTCTCTTCAGACTGGAAATATTAAGGAAGTGGTGGGGTTTTTAAGAACTGACCTACAAAAATATAAAAAAAAGGCTGACAGAGGTAGAGAGAAGAATATCCGACTCAGAGGATCTCTTACAAGCTACGACCAGAGAGAAAAACATCTTAAAGGGAACCTGTCACCAGTTTTTAATGGTGTCCTAACTAAGGGCAACATAAATAAGTGACTGATTCTCTTCAAAATGCTGGGTGACTTTCTTTAATTGACCCAATCAATCTGCCAACATCTTGTATTGAAAAGCTCCAGCTGATAATGATGAGTCCTGAATATTCATGAGTTCCTGACTCTCCCCGCCTACCTATTTTTGTGTGGAATCTAAGGACAAAAGAAAAAAAACACGTGAACAAAAAACACTTATGAGAATAAATAAATAAGCCTCCCATGAAGTAGAAACAACATTTTGCAGGTTGGTGCTTCAGAAGCATAGGTAAACAGACTAAGGCCAGTTTCACATCTGCTTAAAGCAGATGTGAAACAGGCCTATGTCTTCAGCGCTCATGCACACAACAGTATCTGTATTTTGGTCCACCAACCAAGAATTTGGGTGAGATTTGTCCAGGCTAGATTCGCATCTGATCCATCAGAGAACAGCCTGCTGGAATTTATAGGATCTGGCCTAGCTGGATACTGTTGTTCACCACTTGACCCCACTTACCAGAAGGCGTCCAGATTCCATTATAGTATTAACCGGCACTCATGCGGGAAACTGGCCTTATTTCTGCATGATACCTACCATCATAGTCAATGGTTAAACAGAGTTGCGAACCTACTCTTAACTGAAAATATATATAAGTGATATTGGTAGTATATTTACAAAATGGCTCTAATATTAAGAAAAAAATTGTCCCTCTAATCTAAATTACAGTTGGTTATCCTGTAAAGCATCTTTTACAACCAAATGTTTCTGATAACTGATCAGCGCAGATGAGGTCTGCATTTACATACAGCAATCACCTCCATGTATGAGGATAAGCAATCACTACAGTAATTGCAACCTCAGATCAAATAATTGTTTCTGGGCAACAGGTAGATCTTCATATAGCATCATCTGCTGCTCAGAAATGATGATTTTTAGATGCTGGCTGAAAGACACGAACACTCAAATTTGTGTTTCTTTCTACAATCACCCGATGAACAAACATTCGTTCACAATAACTGTTCAGTGTAAAAGGTGCTGTCAAAAACGTATTCCTCCCGATAATTGGCCCGATGTAAAAAGGACCTTTAGTCAATGTTACCCTTTAACCACTTCAGCCCCGCTAGGTGAAACCCCCTTCATGACCAGAGCACTTTTTACACTTCGGCACTACACTCCTTTCACCGTTTATCGCTCGGTCATGCAACTTACCACCCAAATGAATTTTACCTCCTTTTCTTCTCACTAATGGAGCTTTCATTTGGTGGTATTTTATTGCTGCTGACATTTTTACTTTTTTTGTTATTAATCGAAATGTAACGATTTTTTTGCAAAAAAATGACATTTTTCACTTTCAGCTGTAAAATTTTGCAAAAAAAACGACATCCATATATAAATTTTTCACTAACTTTATAGTTCTACATGTCTTTGATAAAAAAAAAATGTTTGGGCAAAAAAAAAAAATGGTTTGGGTAAAAGTTATAGCGTTTACAAACTATGGTACAAAAATGTGAATTTCCGCTTTTTGAAGCAGCTCTGACTTTCTGAGCACCTGTCATGATTCCTGAGGTTCTACAATGCCCAGACAGTAGAAAAACCCCACAAATGACCCCATTTCGGAAAGTAGACACCCTAAGGTATTCGCTGATGGGCATAGTGAGTTCATAGAACTTTTTATTTTTTGTCACAAGTTAGCGGAAAATGATGATGATTTTTTATTTTATTTTTTTTCTTACAAAGTCTCATATTCCACTAACTTGCGACAAAAAATAAAAAATTCTAGGAACTCACCATGCCCCTCACGGAATACCTTGGGGTGTCTTCTTTCCAAAATGGGGTCACTTGTGGGGTAGTTATACTGCCCTGGCAATTTAGGGGCCCAAATGTGTGAGAAGAACTTTGCAATCGAAATGTGTAAAAAATGACCGGTGAAATCCGAAAGGTGCACTTTGGAATATGTGCCCCTTTGCCCACCTTGGCATCAAAAAAGTGTCACACATCTGGTATCACCGTACTCAGGAGAAGTTGGGGAATGTGTTTTGGGGTGTCATTTTACATATACCCATGCTAGGTGAGAAAAATATCTTGGTCAAATGCCAACTTTGTATAAAAAAATTGGAAAAGTTGTCTTTTGCCAAGATATTTCTCTCACCCAGCATGGGTATATGTAAAATGACACCCCAAAACACATTCCCCAACTTCTCCTGAGTACGGCGATACCAGATGTGTGACACTTTTTTGCAGCCAAGGTGGGCAAAGGGGCACATATTCCAAAGTGCACCTTTCGGATTTCACCGGTCATTTTTTACACATTTCGATTGCAAAGTACTTCTCACACATTTGGGCCCCTAAATTGCCAGGGCAGTATAACTACCCCACAAGTGACCATTTTGGAAAGAAGACACCCCAAGGTATTCCGTGAGGGGCACGGCGAGTTCCTAGAATATTTTTATTTTTTGTCAGCAAGTTAGTGGAATATGAGACTTTGTAAGGAAAAAAGAAAAAAAAAGAAAAATCATCATTTTCCGCTAACTTGTGACAAAAAATAAAAAATTCTAGGAACTCGCCGTGCCCCTCACGGTATACCTTGGGGTGTCTTCTTTCCAAAATGGGGTCACTTGTGGCGTAGTTATACTGCCCTGGCAATTTAGGGGCCCAAATGTGTGAGAAGTAGTTTGCAATCAAAATCTCTAAAAAATGGCCTGTGAAATTCGAAAGGTGCACTTTGGAATATGTGCCCCTTTGCCCACCTTGGCTGCAAAAAAGTGTCACACATCTGGTATCGCCGTACTCAGGAGAAGTTGGGGAATGTGTTTTGGGGTGCCATTTTACATATAACCATGCTGGGTGAGAGAAATAACTTTTCCCTTTTTTTTATACAAAGTTGGCATTTGACCAAGATATTTTTCTCACCCAGCATGGGTATATGTAAAATGACACCCCAAAACACATTCCCCAACTTCTCCTGAGTACGGCGATACCACATGTGTGACACTTTTTTGCAGCCTAGATGCGCAAAGGGGCCCAAATTCCGTTTAGGAGGGCATTTTTAGACATTTGGATCCCAGACTTCTTCTCACACTTTCGGGCCCCTAAAAAGCCAGGGCAGTATAAATACCCCACATGTGACCCCACTTTGGAAAGAAGACACCCCAAGGTATTCAATGAGGGGCCTGGCGAGTTCCTAGAATTTTTTATTTTTTTGCATAAGTTAGCGGATATTGATTTTTTTTTGTTTTTTTTCTCACAAAGTCTCACTTTCCGCTAACTTAGGACAAAAATTTCAATCTTTCATGGACTCAATATGCCCCTCACGGAATACCTTGGGGTGTCTTCTTTCCGAAATGGGGTCACATGTGGGGTATTTATACTGCCCTGGCTTTTTAGGGGCCCTAAAGCGTGAGAAGAAGTCTGGAATATAAATGTCTAAAAATGTTTACGCATTTGGATTCCGTGAGGGGTATGGCGAGTTCATGTGAGATTTTATTTTTTGACACAAGTTAGTGGAATATGAGACTTAGTAAGAAAAAACAAGCAAAAACAAACAAAAAATTTCCGCTAACTTGGGCCAAAAAAATGTCTGAATGGAGCCTTACAGGGGGGGTGATCAATGACAGGGGGGTGATCAATGACAGGGGGGTGATCACCCATATAGACTCCCTGATCACCCCCCTGTCACTGATCACCCCCCCTGTAAGGCTCCATTCAGACGTCTGCATGATTTTTACGGATCCATGGATCCATGGATCGGATCCACAAAACACATGCGGACGTCTGAATGGAGCCTTACAGGGGGGTGATCAATGACAGGGGGTGATCAGGGTGATCACCCCCCTGTCACTGATCACCCCCCCTGTAAGGCTCCATTCAGATGTCCGCATGATTTTTACGGATCCATGGATACATGGATCGGATCCGTGATCACCCGCCTGTCATTGATCACCCCCCTGTAAGGCTCCATTCAGACGTCCGCATGATTTTTACGGATCCATGGTTACATGGATCGGATCCACAAAACACATGCGGACGTCTGAATGGAGCCTTACAGGGGGGTGATCAATGACAGGGGGTGATCAGGGTGATCACCCCCCTGTCACTGATCACCCCCCCTGTAAGGCTCCATTCAGACGTCTGCATGATTTTTACGGATCCATGGATCCATGGATCGGATCCACAAAACACATGCGGACGTCTGAATGGAGCCTTACAGGGGGGTGATCAATGACAGGGGGTGATCAGGGTAATCAGGGTGATCACCCCCCTGTCACTGATCACCCCCCCTGTAAGGCTCCATTCAGATGTCCGCATGATTTTTACGGATCCATGGATACATGGATCGGATCCACAAAACACATGCGGACGTCTGAATGGAGCCTTACAGGGGGGTGATCAATGACAGGGGGGTGATCAATGACAGGGGGGTGATCACCCATATAGACTCCCTGACCACCCCCCTGTCACTGATCACCCCCCCTGTAAGGCTCCATTCAGACGTCCGCATGATTTTTACAGATCCATGGATACATGGATCGGATCCACAAAACACATGCGGACGTCTGAATGGAGCCTTACAGGGGGGTGATCAATGACAGGGGGTGATCAGGGTGATCACCCCCCTGTCACTGATCACCCCCCCCTGTAAGGCTCCATTCAGACGTCTGCATGATTTTTACGGATCCATGGATACATGGATCGGATCCGTGATCACCCGCCTGTCATTGATCACCCCCCTGTAAGGCTTTAAATATACGCTGGACTCCATGACATCACGCTGGACTCCAATCAGCTCATTAGCATGCGGCATCTTTGTGTGTATATTATGAGGTAACCATCTGTCACACCAGTAAGTGAATACATCTAAGGTACTTTTTTATAGTTAATGATTGTATATAATTAGTTTGATTATAATCAAATATCCACATGACAGGTTCCCTTTAAAGGCAGAGAATATAGAATTAAAAAATAAACTACTAGACCTAGAAAATAGGTCTAGAAGGGTCAATTTGCGATGCCTAGGGGTCCCAGAGGGGGTAGAAGGACGAGACCTACGTGATTATATACAAACCTGGTTAAGGACACAATTGGGCCAGGATATTTTAGATCACAAAAACTAAGTGGAAAGGGCCTATAGAGTGCAGTCGAAACTACCCCCCCCCCCCCTTCCCCCCGGAACAAGACCGAGATTAATAATTATAAATTTGCTGTCAGTGAGGGACAAGGAGGAGATCACCTGTAGGCCCAGGAAGAAAGGGAGTCTGGAGTGTGAGGGTGCAGCAGTGATGTTATTCCCTGATTACGCCAGGGAGACTGTAAGAGAAAGGAGCCAATTCATTGATATAAAAAAGAAATTGCGCTTATATAATATAAAGTATTCAATGATGTTTCCAGCTAGGTTATGTATTGAATGGGAGGACAAAACTTGGTAAAAAGCTAAGGCGGAGAAATGGGCTGGGGGGGCCGGGAGGGAGTAATGCTATAGAAGAGAGCCAGGGTCAAACGCTACCCTGGGTCATTTGGTAAGGGAGAGATGGGGGTTGGGTGGTCATTTGCTTGTGTGTTTGTGTTTTGTTTTTGTTTTTCTCTCCCCTCTTCCTCTCCCCCCTTCTTCTCTCCTGGTGCTCGGAGGAATTCTCTAGCTTCCTCTCCTAATGGTTTGAGCAATCTGGGTAGAGCTAACTAGTCTATATGAGAATAATCTCATGGAACATTAGGGGTTTGAGTAGGGGTTTAAAAAGAGCTGCTGTATTTGATACAATTCAAAGGGCATTACCAGCTATAATTTGCCTACAGGAAACACACCTGACGGATGAGACGAAGGGTGGGATAGATAGACCATGGATTCAATGCGCCTTCCATTCAGTTTACTCATCAGATGCAAGAGGAGTAAGCTTATTAATACAGTGTGATATAGACTTTAAGGTGATTAAAACAGTGATAGATACTCAAGGTTGCTATATTTTTATGGATTGTATACTGGAAGGAAAAGCATGGCTGATAGCAAATGTCTATATACCTCCCCCTTTTAAAACAGATGTCCTATTGAAAATTCACAACCTTGCGATTAACGCGGGAGATAAGTCACTTTTGGTACTAGGGGATTTTAATAGTGTAATGGATGGAAATATAGACAGATGTAGGATAGGTAATTTACAGGGAAGAGGAACGGATACCAGGTTAAAAACTATTACAGAAGAGTTGGGATGGATGGATGTTTGGAGGATAATGCACCCAAAGTTAAAGAAATATTCATGCTTTTCAAAAACACATAGGTGTCTTTCACGGATTGATTTCGTTTTCACTAACACTAAAGGTATACTAGATATTGAACAAGTCAGGTATGGTCAACGCGGGATTTCGGATCATAACCCCATAAATATAAACATAAAAAGGGAGGTTAAGAAAAAGAGGAATATGAATATAAATTTAGGGTGGATAAATATAATGAGCACACATGATAAGATTTTGCAAGAGATTAGGGAATATTTTGATATAAATGAGGGTTCAGCGGCAAACAACATGGTTTGGAAGGCTGCAAAAGCCTTCATTAGGGGAATTATCACAAAATACACTATATTATATAAGAAAAGTTTAAGGAATTAATTATTAGTATTGGAGCACGAGGCGGAAATATACGAAAAAAAATACGTTGAAAATCCCATAGGACTGAACTTCAAAGAATGGATGTGTAGAGTTACTAAAATGGAAGATGAAAACTACATAAGGGATAATTACATCTATGCACACATACCGGGTAAAGAATTAGCGGCCGTGGTTGCAGCACAGATAAAAAAAAAATAACTATATCCATTGTCTGTTAGATAAATCAGGATATAAAATAACTGAACAAACAGCTAAGATAGAATTATTTAAGGAATATTTTGAGGAGGTATATAGTAGTAAAATAAAGAAAAACATGCCTCAAATACAACAGTTTTTAGATAAAATTGTTATCATGACAATAACCCCAGAACATAGGGGACGCTTGGAAACCCCAATAGACCCCAAAGAAGTGGATAAAATATTATCAAAGATAACCAAAAATAAGACGCCAGGGATAGATGGCATCCCGTTTAAAGTATATGCCCAATATAGAGAAATAATGATCCCGAAATTATTAAAGATGTGGACAACATCGAAAGAGTCAGGTAAATTGCCAGACTCATTGAGGGAAGCTTTAATTACACTGATTTTAAAGCCCGGGAAAGATCCAATGTTACCAGATTCATATCGTCCCATCTCATTGATCAATACAGATAATAAAATACTAGCAAAGATTTTGGCAACAAGACTTGTAAATGAGGATCAGACGGGATTCATGCCGGGTAGAACTACAACCAAAAATATTTTGAGGTATTTTATGAATACCCAAATGGCGCCCACAAACAGCGGTGATTTTGACTATAGACGCTTCAAAAGCCTTCGATAGTTTAGAGTAGCCTTTTCTAATGGCAACCCTAAAGAAAATGGGATTTGGGGATATTTTTGTTTCCTGGATAAAACTTTTATATACTGATATAACATCGAATGTGATCTTGAATAGAGTACATTCTGAAGGTATACCCATATGCAGGGGGGTTAGACAGGATTGTCCCCTCTCCCCCCTGCTACTTGCTATAGCTATGGAACCTTTGGCAGATTTGATTAGGCAGGATAAAGATATCGAAGGCTTTAGGTATGGATCTTATGAAGAAAAAATCGCTTTGTATGCAGATGACATCATGCTGTTTGTGGGCTCCCATGGTTCACTTACCAGGATCTTTGAGATTTTTGAAGAGTACAGCGAATATGCTGGACTTAATATAAATTGGTCTAAGTCGGCTTGTATCCCGATTGATCCCTTGAATGGGTTAATACCGGGACAACTGGAAATCAAGGGAGCAGATGAACCAGTAAAATACCTAGGGATCCAAATAACGCCTAACTCCAAAGATTATGTTCAGTTAAATGTAATACCCAAAATACAAGAAATTAGGAAGAAAATAGAAGTATGGAAAAAATTACATGTTTCAATGGCAGGCCGAATTTCACTGGTGAAAATGTGTATCTTACCCTCTATGAATTATATACTATGGAACGCGCCGATAATAATTCCAAAAAAGATCTTTAAAAAAATAGCTTCTTTACTGGCGGATTTAATATGGTGCCGCAAAAAAACACGAATTAGAGCACGAATATTGCAGACTCAAGAGAGGGAGGGAGGATTATCAACTACAGATATGGAATTATACTTTCTCTCCGGCCACATTAGAAATATGATAATATGGAGCAACTCACAAAGATATAAAAACACGGTGGCAAGTATTAATAAGAAATTTGATAAATGCAGTATTTTTTAAATAGTGGAAGCTGATATTTTGTCACAGCAGCAAAGCAGTAAAATACTACTATTTGAGCTATGGACTAAAGTTTATAAAGAAGTAAGAGAATTGTGGTCTCAGAGTAGGATACATACAGATACTTTATTATGGGATAATATACTCCTTACAGAATTGAAATCAAATACCGCCCATATATTATTCCCCAAAAAAGCTAATGCAATATTACAAAACCAAGGAGTTTAGATGTAAAAAATGTGGGCAATTAAGGGTAGATGATATCCATATATTATAAACATGTACGAAGATTAGAGAATTCTGGTGGAAAGTGCACAAAATAATACATGAACAACATGGATTTAGAGTCCCCTGGGAATTTGAAATTTGCATATTGGGGAAACTAGATGGGATAAGCCCCCTTAAATATCAGGAGATAGCGATCAAGCTTCTATTTCAAGCTAGGAGATGTATTGTAGCACATTGGAGGGACGGCGTGGCCCCTGGGGTCAAGGAGTGGGAGAACCAGGTCAAAATTTCGCTTGCGAGAGAGAAATTCCATTTAGTATCTGGGGGAAAAAAAGCTTGATTTGATGAACTCTGGCAGAAATGGTTAAAGTGATTTGAGATGGGGGATCAGAGGGGGGGGGAGGAGAGAGAACAAGAAAAGGTGTTTTTTTTATTTTGTTTATACAAGCAGGGGGTTGGGTGGGAATACTATAATTATGTACACTATAAATAAGTTGTTTAATACATGGAAAATTGAGGGAATGTATGAAAAGCTGAATATTTATTTAAAAGAATATTTATTTTTAAAAAAGTAGTCTTCGCATGCTGGTAGTTGTAGTTTTGCAACAGCTGGCGGGCACAGGTGTGCACATTGGCTTAATCTATATAATTGGACTTTAAACCATCAATAGAAATTGATTTGTAATGTTCATCATTATGTCAATGAGGCTTCCAAATGTAATATTTTTTTATGAAGAATAGCTGTTAGATGTCCTTTTATGGTACTTTCCAGATTGCGACAGAGGATTCACGGAGACTGTTAAGTTGCTGGAACTACCCGTCGGATCAGTAAAACCGCATTAGAACTTAAACTATTAGTTGTACGATCCGGATTAGGATCCGTCTTAACAATGCATTGGAAGAATGAATCCATCTCTCCTCTTTCAGATCGCGGGACGGACACGTCAATCCTTTTTTTATTATCTCCTTAACCCAAAACGCCGTACTTGTATGGCGCTACATGCCTGCGGGTGTACGTAGTGGGCCTCTGCAGTGAGCCCGCTCCATATGGGTGATCTACCACCAGTACCAAGTAAACAGCATCCGGCCCTGCTGACAGAAAACGGCTATTGAGCCGCCACCGCCATTTAACCCCTCAAGTGCCGGATTGCGGCACCTGTGAGTGAAGGCAGAGAGATGCCTTCCGTTCGGAACCCCTGCAGTGAAATGGAGGGTGTCGGGTATATAAAGCAAAGGCTTTATATAAATATAAAGAGTTCAATCGAGAACCTGATTATTTTGTGCAATCAGTAAAACAGGGTACAAGCGTCTATGCAAAAATATAAATGGTTTATTATACAATAGGTTAAAATACAAACGAAAATGAATCAACATAAATTTCAATAATATACAATGATATGCAGTACCCAGAATTCACCACTATATGATACCACCAAAACACTACTCAACCAACACACGAATATTATGCAATACAGCTTAAAATTTTGTGAGAAATATACAATCAATGGATTATGCGGAAAACTCAATCAAGAAGATGACAGATACGAGCCCTTGCTCCGCCTAAAAATGATGACCAATCTTTCAGATAATGGTAGTATTGCAACAAAACTTATAAATTATTGGCTTGATATCAAACTAGGGAATTCAAAGATTCCCAACAAAGAGTTTCTCCAATATTATCCCCTTGTTTCAGTTATATGCATCGTAACTGAAATCAGAGAAAATACTGATGTAGCAACTAACGTTACACGTCCGCAAGTGAGCGGGTATCTGGCTAAGTATCAAGCCAATTAATTTAGATCAATACTACATAAAACAAAATATACATTACCCAAGGGTCAAGTGATGTGCAGAGTCTTGGGGCAGCCAGCTCTCAAGAGTTTTTCCCGATAATCCAAATGATTCCCCAGAGATCTATAATCCAAATGTTTGTTTTCTCTATCTTTCTTTTTCTCCCTCTTTTTTTTTTTTTTTTGGTAACTGGTTTCTTAACCCAAAACTTATCAGATGGACACGCCCTCCGAGTTTGGAACTTTCCAATCATTGTTGGAGGGGTGTGTGCATTGATAAGGAACATGACGTCATAATACTACCCAGAATGCAATTTTGCTACTGATGTAGTATTAACCGCTTATATCTAGATGGCACTGTTGTATAAGCAATAAGCATCATACCATTAAGGGTTAACTCATACATGCCTAATATTTTCAACATTTCACACCTCTGACATCTAGAGGCCTTGTCTCAGGGCTGAGGGACAAACTTTGATACATGAATATATACTTTGAGGAACATCTAGACCATTCTCACACTGTGGAATTCATGTTCAGATAGGAAAAACAATAAAGCCTTAGAATCTGCAGGTGCGGCGTATCTTCTAACTTTCTAAATGTATAATATATTGTTACAATAACAGTAGCTTTTGAACGGCACAGTAATCTTCTCATGGACTTACTTTGGCCTACATGAAACTTCATACAAAACAGTGAATATAAACCAACATTGCTCTTAAAGGCAATGAATACCCATTATAACTAAAATAAGTAAGTATAACTGTTTAAACTTATGAAAAAAGCACAACAAGGGGCTCCGACCAGGCCTTCCATGGCTTTCTCCATACTCTGCTATGCTAGAGGCATAGCTCTGAATGGAGTTTGTAAAAATCCTATTCAACCTAATAGATCCTGTGATGAATACCACCCCTCGTGTCCGCTGACGTCAACCACGTCGAGCTCACGAGACCTGGTATGATCACGGGGTTTACCAAAAACTTGAAGTTACGCCCTCCAGAGGAGCATGTAAGGTCAGGCTGGTATAGTTTACACACACACCTCCTGTCCACGCGGGCACAGAGAGGCAACAAGCTGGAAGGGCCTTTTCACTGCCGCAGTGAAAACAGCTCACACTCAGCCCGGGTAACTGCCACCAGTTTCTCGTTTGATATAAGCCCGGTCCGCTAACGGGATTATATAGGGTCAGAAACCAACCCACGGTAGCTTATAACTAGGCCAAAACACGGACGTGGGGATTCGTGATCAAGATACAAGATAGCACAAGATTAAATTATAGATTTAATCGCTATAAGAGCACACTAGATATAACACACTATACACAGACAATATATATACAGTGGTCTGAGGTTACAGATTACAGGGTATATGGTTACAATAGGATTAAGCAGTGTGAAAGTAAGTTACCAAGTATGATGAAAGTTCCTTGGCGATGTCCTGAGCCGAAGGCCACACGAGGGGCTGTGATCTCCTGCTATTTCCTGGGTCCCTCTAAACACATGTGTAGGATGTGACCCCTCTTCAGAGAAAAGACACCGCCTACTTGCTGGCACCAGGCTTTTAACCTGTAGCTGGCCCATCCCCTCCCTGCCTCAGGGAGGGGTCAACTCCCCCTCTTCTGGGCTGATGGTGAATGACCCACAAAACCCTTTAGGGGTCATAGCTCCAGACCAGAGGGTCACAGGGAGATGGTTCTGGGACTAATGGACCTGCCTGGGTTCCGGCTACAAGTAGAGCCCAAACCTGTTACCGGTAGGTGGCTTCTTTGGGGAGATATGGGTATCTCCCTACCCCGACTGGGTACGAGTAAACAAAGACCATGGGACCGTACCTCGTGGCCACCGGGACACAAATATGTATCCGGTTTGCGCCTGCGATAGCCAGGTGATTCATAATTCTTTATGAGAGGTAGGTGCCAATATGTCTAGGAAATCTCATTGATCCAGGCAAAAGCAGATACCCACAGCAGGGTGTTTTCCTGCAGATTCAGGTGGCTTCCAACTGCTGCACAGAGGTGTGAACTTCTCCTTGAAGCTTGGACCCCCTGAGGGGTGTCTTCCTGGCCAACTGACACTCAGTTGGCTGCAGGGGGGGTGGAAACTTATTTTGCATGTACTCTGAGTCATGCCAAGAGGTGCATAAAATTACAATCAGGGCTGGGGGGCTTTGAAGCAGGGAAATCCCTACCTCTGCTGTCTGTCAGCAAATGGGGGGTGTGAGGACATGGCTGACAGTAAATATTAATCCATATTCCTCACACCTCCCCCTTTTAGAGGGCGCCAGGGGGCAGCACATTCCTGTGTTCCCCCGTGCGCCCATCCGCGCCCTCCCTGGTGGTTAATGGCAAAGTGGTACGGCCGGAGAGCCAGGCTCCTGCGTACCAACCTCCCATTCGTTCCTGACCCAGGTGGTCACCTGGATTGAGCCTGACCCTGAGGCCACAATGGCTGGCATCAGACGGTACCATAAACGGCCGCGTGCAGTCGGCTGCCTGTAGTACCGGGAAGCTAGAAAGGGCATGCTCCAGCGCCTGGAAGGCCGTCTCGCAGTCGTTGGTCAAATCGACTGCGGAGGGCAGCTTCTTCCTGGTGCGGTCCGTCAGGGGCCTCGCCAGGCTACTATAGTGGGGTGCGAACTCCCTATAGTACCCAGCGGAGCCCAGGAAGGATATCGCCTGGTGCTTGTCCCGGAGGGTGATCCAGGATGAGCTGGCATCCCCTCTCCCAGGTTCCGGTTCCGAGGCTTCCCTGCCTACCCGGGGCCCCTCACTTATGCCCAGCTGGCACTTTCCTGGCGTAAGGGTCAAGCCTGCCTGGCAGATCTGCCATGTAGGACCGAAGACGGCAATGACCTCCAGGTACGCAGCCGCGTACCCTTCAAGTCCCTTAAGCAGCTTGACCATCCGCTGAGAAGTGGCAGGGGCATACTCCATGCCCAAGGGCATCTTGGTGGACACAGTCCTTCCATGCTTGTTGTTAGCTATTTTTCTCAGGCAGGATTATGATGGTTATATGGAGGCATCAGACCTCATACCCGTGACTATTTCCCGGTGCAACGAATATCCCATTTGCTTCTGATCAGAGAGATACGACAGCCCTGACTCAACATAGGTTGTCAATATCTGAAATCTTTATTGTCCAGCACATAGTTATAGTGTTTCTTGGGGGTGGGAACATTGTGTCCTTCCAGATCCAATTGCACCAATCCTCCTAGAACTCAGCAGGCATTGGGAAATATGTGTTTATCAATATACAGTTGAAACTTTGCTAAACAATGCTGACATCTGCTATATACAATACATGAAAGGGTTATTTTACATTGAACAGGTTTGTCTCTCCATGCTAACGAGTTGAATAGGAAATCACAGGTTCCTGTCAATGTATGTGAGGTGAGATGTTAAATAGCCTTTTGGTCAGGAAGGCTTCTATTGTGTCCAGGACTGGCAGAGGGTGTGAAATATGTTAATGTGAGGTACTGCATTTCCACAAGAGATGAGGCTTGTATAATATATGTCTAATCTGTGATGTATCAAAAGTAAGATTATGAAAATCCCTTTCAATCCAACCATTGATCCCAACTTTTATATATATATATATATATATATATATATATATATAAAAACGGGATCACTGTATGTTTTCCTCCATCTAAGGCTGTGTGTGTGTATATGTGCGTGTGTGTGTATATATATATATATATATATATATATATGTGTGTGTGTGTGTGTGACACATGAAGACACTAAAGACTATGAAGGAGATAAAAAAAAAAACCTTCTGTGTAATTTGGCGCACAGTAGGAAAAAATCTCCTGCATAGTGAAAAGAGAGAAGAAAGAAAAGTAAGAAAAAAACATAAGGCATGCAAGTTCTACACATAGATAGGATATTCGGGTTAGACCTTTTACTGGGCTAACCCCGCCCTCTATGGCACATGGCTGCCCAGTAAAGTTGCAGATAGGCAGGTACATTACACCTTATGCCTTGACCAATAGAAATTCTTTTTAGACCTGGAAGGTACACATTCGCACATTTCCTGAGAGTGCCGGTGGGTGGCGCTCAAACACTCACCATCCACCACCACACCCAGAACATGCGCAAATGCTCCCAAATGAATCAGCCCTTTTTTTAAACAAATGTGGCCCTAATCGGACAGCATCTATTTAATATGGTACAAAGATGCTACTAACCCACAGTGAATCTCTGTTAGACATGGTTCCGAAAAGGGGGGATCAGTCCCTGAGGAAGGTCTTTTAAAACAGAGTCGACCAAGAAAGGTGATATAGCATTCACATGGACACCAGTCTCACCAACCAATGTTTATGTTGGGGCGCCCATGGTTCAGTGAGACTGGCATCAGCGTGCCATACCCCACCGTTGCTGATGAGGACCCGCTGGTAGCTTTCACTAAGAACATTGCTCTCAGAGCCAGCAGCCATTAGATCCCTCTCAAACCAACGGTGGCGGCTTTCACATGGGTAGCAGGAACCAGAGTGCTGATCTATAGACCTACATACCATTCCTAAGCCAAAAAGAAAGTCTACCATAGTCATCCTATGCTTAATAAAACTTTCCACGACAGTTCCCTCCTCTTTGCAATATGTCCCCTGTGTTCTTTGAGTCTCTTGCTGAATCTTCGGTTTCCTCAGCTTGCCCTCGTCGATTGTGGTGCTCCTTGGGTGTTATTGCCTCCATGATGATGCTCCATCCTTCGGTTCGATTCTTCAGGGAGTTGACTCTGAGCCCTGATGTGGTAAGGTGTGGCGTGGCGATGAACGTTTAGTTGGACATCCTTTCCATCAAAGACATAGGTTGATCCGTGGTGTATCTGGGAGCTGCGATGAGGATGTGATTATCTGCACTGTGACTGGGCGATCCGATCGATCAAACGGCAGGAGCATCTCACCAGGATATATATGATAAAGAGAAAAACAACAACATGAGGATATATATTCCTATTTCCTTCAACCAGTTACCTATGGAAAACAAGAAATCTCTAAAACCACCCAAAGCTGTGAAAGGATTCTATCTCTCATTAATAATAGCCCTATCTATGCCCTGAATTACAGTGACCTTATCCATATGGGCCTGGACTTTATCCCTGGTATCTGCAGTCCTCTCCTATAAACTCACAGAAACCCCCCCTTAGAAGCTAAAAGATAATCCAGTGCCATCTTTTCCTCTAAGACGAGGGTTGGGTTGGTGCACCTGTCGGCAAGGGAAACAAAAGCGAAATATCATCATAATCAATGTTTTTATTTTTTCAATCAGTTTTGTCATATATTCCTCTTGTATCTGCTGCAAGTATCTAGGCATCAGAATTAATGGACTCATTGTCCATGGGGTTGGGAAAGGTCTGCCCATACTACTCCTCCCTTTGAGCATAGACCATTTAGCGTCTTTGGTCATCCCTTGAATCTTTGATGCCCTTGCATATATTGTTCTACTGGGCTGTGCAGACTGTACAATAGGCTGATTAGCATGCTCAGACAAAACCTGTTCCCCAGGTTCTGGGAAACCAGAAACTGTGGTAGAGTCAAGTGTGTGCATATCTCATCATCTGATTCTGTTGTTAATTTTGGGGGTGGGACAGGAGTTGGAATCACAAAGGGTGTTTCACTTTTGCTGTCTTGTATTTGAACTGCACAAGTCAGTCCAAAACTTTTGCACATAGCCATGCTTGGCCACAAGTATTCATATACATTTTATTCCAATGAGGGTCTCCTTTGTACCATGGAAAAGTGTCTATGTCATTCAGACACAGGCTCTTGATCATGGCCATATGAAAGTCTGAAAAAGACCCTTCTCTTGGGAACGGGTCAGTACATTTCATTCCTTTTGTCCATTTACACATATTATCAACCCAAGGATCAGTATAAAATGGACCTAAACACCTCTGGACAAACATTTTTTTATTTTATTTTAGACTTTCCCCCAATTCATTTATAGGAGACGGTTTCGCCATATAGATTTGCAGCAGACTCAGGGTACATGATTTTCAGTTCCAAATTTTAAAATTGTTTCTTTATGGGATCCTTCTTACCATAAGAATTGCCCATTTTTTTTTTTTTACTTAGCTAAAATATACAGTGACATCAGCTGAATTTGAAGGTTTATCTAAGGATAATTATGTTTGTGTTCAGTGCGAAAATACTTACTGATAAACCTTATGCTTATCAGTTTATGTGTTTTTTTTATCCTATTTCTTCTAATTCAGGTTCATAACTACTCCTGAATTTATGGCAGATTTTAAACTATTCTGGATGGTATTACTTCTAATTCAGGCTCATATTACTCCTGAATCTATGGCAGATTTTAAACTATTGATGGCCAATTTTATACCTTCAATTTCAGCATGAACTCACATACAATCTATACATAATCTATACACAGTCTATACAGTAAAATTCAACCTTATACATATATATAACGACTAAAAATGCTTAAGCAACTATACAGCTATTTACAGGTTTAGCAAAGGATATTCGTTGCACACAATACTGTTTTTCAAATTAGGGGAATACAGACCCCATTTTTTCTTCAGGAATATCAGATTCCTGCGGGATTTCAGATCCCTCTATTACTTTAGGAATATCAGATTCCTCTGGGATTTCAGATCCCTCTATTACTTTAGGAATATCAGATTCCTGGGAGACGCTTATCAGAAGCGCTTACCGGGTTCAAATAATCCACTCTTACAGTATAGGGCAGTAATAATATATATCTTAAATATAGAATCACTTACCTGATACTGCTTTGGCGGATCCCACCTTCTGACACCAAACTGTTAGCTATTTTTCTCAGGCAGGTTTATGATGGTTATATGGAGGCATCAGACCTCATACCCGTGACTATTTCCCGGTGCAACGAATATCCCATTTGCTTCTGATCAGAGAGATACGACAGCCCTGACTCAACATAGGTTGTCAATATCTGAAATCTTTATTGTCCAGCACATAGTTATAGTGTTTCTTGGGGGTGGGAACATTGTGTCCTTCCAGATCCAATTGCACCAATCCTCCTAGAACTCAGCAGGCATTGGGAAATATGTGTTTATCAATATACAGTTGAAACTTTGCTAAACAATGCTGACATCTGCTATATACAATACATGAAAGGGTTATTTTACATTGAACAGGTTTTTCTCTCCATGCTAACGAGTTGAATAGGAAATCACAGGTTCCTGTCAATGTATGTGAGGTGAGATGTAAATAGCCTTTTGGTCAGGAAGGCTTCTATTGTGTCCAGGACTGGCAGAGGGTGTGAAATATGTTAATGCGAGGTACTGCATTTCCACAAGAGATGAGGCTTGTATAATATATGTCTAATCTGTGATGTATCAAAAGTAAGATTATGAAAATCCCTTTCACTTGTTTGCTAACATTTCCCGGAAGGGGTGGCCTTCTGGGAGGGCACCTGCCTCCCGTGCCTTCCCCGGGCGTGGTCCAGGGTGACCAGGTGCATCCTGGCATTGAGCTGCTGGTGCGCGAGGTACGGTCCCTCCCAGGCCGCCTGAAGCTTAGTCTGAGGTACCGAAACCAGTATCCATGCTTGCGGACCCACGTGATGGGTCCTCTCACAAGCTAACTGGTCGTACCCCTGCTTCTGGACGGTCTGGGCCTGCCCCATACTGTTGTGCACCAACTGCGACAAGGCCAGCGCTTTTTCCTGGAAGCGCACGACACACTCGATGACCGGTGCCCCAGGGGTGGCTAGGTCTCCATTCCAAGCCTCTGCCTTAGCGGCCCCTGGGTATCTGGTTACCGGAGTCTCATGCACAGCCCACAGAAATTCTGCCCTGTACGGATAGGATACCACAAATGGTCGGTCCCTAGGCCACGCCCCTGGTGAGCCCTGTGGGACCGTTTCCTGGCACAACCGACCTTGGTCCCAGACCGCCCTCTGGAGGTCTGAATCCAAGGGAGGCCGTGCCATATGCTCTGTGAGAGCTTTCAAGCTGGCGCTAGCCCCTAACGCCACCTGAAACCCCTGGTGGGACGTGGTCAGAATGGATGAGACTGCCACGTCCCCTGTCAGTTCTACTAACTGCTGGTCCCTAGGCCACTCCTCCGGTGAGCCCTGCTGGACCGTGACCCGGCACAGCCTTCCTTGGTCCCAGACCACCTGCTTGAGGTCTGAGTCCGAGGGAGGCAGTGCCGCTTGCTCCCTGAGAGCGCTCAGGCAGGCGTCAGCCACTAACGCCACCTGAAACCCCCGACTGGACGTGGTCAGAATAGATGAGACTGCCACGTCCTCTGTCAGGTCCCTGGGACCTGTCTCTGGGCCTCCATCTGACTTGGCAACCACTTGGTCGGAAGGGGGAAAGCCATCAGACCCCTGAGGGGCCCCTAGGGCCCCGGCACTCCCACTGCGCGTGACAGCCGCTGCCACCGCTGGTAGTGCCTGCTTCCCCTCAGCTCCCGACCAAGTCGCCAGTCCAGACGGACCAACCGGGCCCTCTGACATCCCAGTGGTGGAGGAACACTGCACTGAGGCTTTACCTGGGAGCCCTACTTCTCCTGGGACAGCCCTGACCTCATTTGCATCCTCCTCCCCCTGCTTGTCCCCCCAGTCACCACACTGGAGGACAACAGGTCCCAGCATGCTTGCTGGCTACACCCTGGGGCTTCAGCCCAGCTGACAGGAATGACCCCCTCCCCACTGAGAGGAGAGGCACACATTACACCCCCCACATCCCCATCAACATGCATAATAGGTACATTCACAGTATTATCAGGGGGGGGACATTGCATCACATTCTGGGGAATCGGACCCTGGGGCGTCAGCGGCCACATACTTAGACACAAGCCGCCCCAGGTCCATCCCCAGCAAAACACTGGCAGGGATATTTGCGGATACCCCCACCTCTCTTACTCCTCGGCCGGCGCCCCAGTCCAGATAGACCTTGGCGACGGGCAGCGCCGGTTCCACTCCTCCAATCCCGGAGACAGTGAGGGATCTCCCGGGCAGTAAATCATGGGGTGTCACCAGTTCAGGCCGTACCAGTGTCATTTCAGCGCCGGTGTCTCTAAGTCCCATGGCCACGGCCTGGCCCACGGTGACCGGTTAAACATTGTCAAGGGACCTCCCACCACCCCCACCCACACACAGTGGACGGTTTCCGGGTTGATGACTGGGACGGATCCCTCGGGCGCTGGGGACACATGGCTTTGAAGTGTCCTGGCTGCTTACACAGGTGAAAAAGTCGGGGTTCCCCCACCGACGTGGAAAGTGCAGCAGGGGCTGGTGCCCACTTGGGCCTAGGGGCAGGGGTAGCAGGTGCAGCGTGCGTCTTACCCCCTCTCCAGCCGACAGGTTTCCGGGCCTCTGAAGTCCTGTTGTTGGTGTATTCATCGGCCAGGGCTGCTGTTGCGGAGGCCCCCTTTGGCTTCCGGTCACGGAGGTACTGCTGGAGATCCTCTGGGCAGTTCCACAAGAACTGTTCTGTGGCGATGAGCTCCTTCAGCTGCTGGACGGTGCTGAGCTCCAATCCTGTGGTCCATTGGTCAACCGCTCTCAGCAAGGCCCGCATGTGATCGGCCCAGCTCTGGGTAGAACCCCGGTGCAAATTCCTGAGCCTTTTCCGGTACGACTCAGGGGTTAAGTTATACTGCCTGACCAGAGCCTGTTTGATGTCCTCATAGCTCAGGATGGTCTCGCTGGGCAGGTACCCGAAGATTTCAAGGGCTTTTCCCCTGAGCCGTGGCGTGAGGAATCTGACCCACTGGTCCTCTGGCAGCTGGTATTGATGGCAGGCTGTCTCAAATGCCAACAAAAAGGTGTCCAGGTCCCCATCTTTGTCCAGTAGGGGAAAGTCCTCCGCCTGCAGTTTCGGAATCCGGACCTCTGGAGACTCACATTGGGCTGGGGATGGCTGCTGGAATTGGAGCTTTAGCTGGAGCATCTGTAGCTGGTGCTCACGCTCGGCCCGCTCGCGACGCTCTGCAGCCTCTGCTTGCTCGCGACGCTCTGCAGCCTCTGCTTGCTCGCGACGCTCTGCAGCCGCCAGGAGGAGCTCCCAAGCTACCTGGTCTCCAGCCTGGAGACGGTCCATGGCAGCTTGTAGGAGAGCAGCTGAGCCAGCTTGGCTTGGGATGTGCTCCCCCTCGCCTTCCACGTCCTCTCCGCCCCCATTTAAAGCATCGGCCATCTCCTTCGATTTGCTCCTTGTGATACTGGCCGTCATTGCAACGGATGGTCACTGACACCACTGCAACCTGATGCACATACACCTTATTGTATCTGCACTCAGACGGTCTAGTGTTGAACTGATCTTAAGACTCCAGCAGCAAGAGCTACTGCTGGTAGTCTTTAGTGTCTGGAAGTATGGGTCTCACACTCACACACACTAGTATCTCGATCCCACTTTGCTGCCACCAATATGTGATGAATACCACCCCTCGTGTCCGCTGACGTCAACCACGTCGAGTTCACGAGACCTGGTATGATCACGGGGTTTACCAAAAACGTGAAGTTACGCCCTCCAGAGGAGCATGTAAGGTCAGGCTGGTATAGTTTACACACACACCTCCTGTCCACGCGGGCACAGAGAGGCAACAAGCTGGAAGGGCCTTTTCACTGCCGCAGTGAAAACAGCCCACACTCAGCCCGGGTAACTGCCACCAGTTTCTCGTTTGATATAAGCCCGGTCCGCTAACGGGATTATATAGGGTCAGAAACCAACCCACGGTAGCTTATAACTAGGCCAAAACACGGACGTGGGGATTCGTGATCAAGATACAAGATAGCACAAGATTAAATTATAGATTTAATCGCTATAAGAGCACACTAGATATAACACACTATACACAGACAATATATATACAGTGGTCTGAGGTTACAGATTACAGGGTATATGGTTGCAGGATTAAGCAGTGTGAAAGTAAGTTACCAAGTATGATGAAAGTTCCTTGGCGATGTCCTGAGCCGAAGGCCACACGAGGGGCTGTGATCTCCTGCTATTTCCTGGGTCCCTCTAAACACATGTGTAGGATGTGACCCCTCTTCAGAGAAAAGACGCCGCCTACTTGCTGGCACCAGGCTTTTAACCTGTAGCTGGCCCATCCCCTCCCTGCCTCAGGGAGGGGTCAACTCCCCCTCTTCTGGGCTGACAGTGAATGACCCACAAAACCCTTTAGGGGTCATAGCTCCAGACCAGAGGGTCACAGGGAGATGGTTCTGGGACTAATGGACCTGCCTGGGTTCCGGCTACAAGTAGAGCCCAAACCTGGTACCGGTAGGTGGCTTCTATGGGGAGATATGGGTATCTCCCTACCCCGACTGGGTACGAGTAAACAAAGACCATGGGACCGTACCTCGTGGCCACCGGGACACAAATATGTATCCAGTTTGCGCCTGCGATGGCCAGGTGATTCATAATTCCTTATGAGAGGTAGGTGCCAATATGTCTAGGAAATCTCATTGATCCAGGCAAAAGCAGATACCCACAGCAGGGTGTTTTCCTGCAGATTCAGGTGGCTCCCAACTGCTGCACAGAGGTGTGAACTTCTCCTTGAAGCTTGGACCCCCTGAGGGGTGTCTTCCTGGCCAACTGACACTCAGTTGGCTGCAGGGGGGGTGGAAACTTATTTTGCATGTACTCTGAGTCATGCCAAGAGGTGCATAAAATTACAATCAGGGCTGGGGGGCTTTGAAGCAGGGAAATCCCTACCTCTGCTGTCTGTCAGCAAATGGGGGGTGCGAGGACATGGCTGACAGTAAATATTAATCCATATTCCTCACAGATCCCTATTAGGGTGAATAGTAGAGGGGATCAAAAGATCCCATGTATGAGGACCCAATGCTGGCTAATAGTTTCTTTAAAAACTTTAAATAAATAAAAAATATATATAAAAAATTCCAAATATAAAAATTTAGAATCACCCCCCTTTTATGTATTTTATATATTAAACTATTAAAAAAATAAACATTATTGGTATTGACGCATCTGATAATTGTCAGATATATTAAAATATTTTTCAAAATTTCCTGTGCGGTGAATTCGGGTAAATCATAAAAATTAAAAATACTCAATTTGCCATTTTTGGGTCATTTTGTTCCCCGCAAGAAATGAGTAATGCTGATCTATACATTTTTTACACTTCAAAAATGGAATCAATGAAAAATACAGTTCATTACGCAGATAACAAGCCCTTATACAGCTTTGTAGACTGCAATTTAAAACCTTTTTTTTTGCTGTCAGAAAATCACTATGCAAAGAAAATTTAGATTTTTCTCAATGTTTAAATTACTTATTAGGTAATAAAACACAATTATTTTTTTTAAAGTTTGACATCACTGCATTCGTACTCAGCCATTGTCTAAGTTTGTTAGGTCATTTTTTGTGTTTAGTGAACACTGTCATGTCAAAACACCTAAAACATTGGAGTAATTCTGTTTATTTCTTCAATTAGGCCACACAAAGAATATTTTTCAAGTTATCTAATACAAGACATAGTAAAATAAATGGTGGCATTATTTTTTTCAATATTACAGTTCAGTTACAGTTATTACAGATAATACAACCGCATGCATCCATTTGAACGGATCCGCTTGTATTAACTTTAACTATTTTTTAAAATTGACATAACGTAAAAGTTTAGAAAGTCAACGGAGGACAGATACTTTTTCTATTGAGGCAGATTGTGCCAGAGAAAACTGATCTGTCACCATTTAGTTGCATTGGGGGTCATGACTAGGGATGAGCGAACTCGAACTGTATAGTTCGGGTTCGCACCGAATTTTGGGGTGTCCGTGACACGGACCCGAACCCGGACATTTTCGTAAAAGTCCGGGTTCGGGTTCAGTGTTCGTCGCTTTCTTGGCGCTTTTGTGACGCTTTCTTGGCGCTTTTTGAAAGGCTGCAAAGCAGCCAATCAACAAGCGTCATACTGCTTGCCCCAAGAGGCCATCACAGCCATGCCTACTATTGGCATGGCTGTGATTGGCCAGAGCACCATGTGACCCAGCCTCTATTTAAGCTGGAGTCACATAGCGCCGCCCGTCACTCTGCTCTGATTAGCGTAGGGAGAGGTTGCGGCTGCGACAGTAGGGCGAGATTAGGCAGATTAACTCCTCCAAAGGACTTGATTAACTGATCGATCTGCAGCTGTGGATCATTGAGCTGCTGATCCTCAATTGCTCACTGTTTTTAGGCTGCACAGACCGTTTGTCAGTCTCATTTTTCTGGGGTGATCGGCGGCCATTTTGTGTCTTGTGGTGCGCCAGCACAAGCTGCGACCAAGTGCATTTAACCCTCAATGGTGTGGTTGTTTTTTGGCTAAAGCCTACATCAGGGTGAAGCTGTCACACCAAGTGCATTTAACCAGCAATAGTCTGTTTATTTTTTGGCCATATACTACATCAGGGGCAAGCTGCGCCCGTCACCAAGTGCATTTAACCCTCAATGGTGTGGTTGTTTTTTGGCTAAAGCCTACATCAGGGTGAAGCTGTCACACCAAGTGCATTTAACCAGCAATAGTCTGTTCATTTTTTGGCCATATACTAAATCAGGGGCAAGCTGCGCCCGTCACCAAGTGCATTTAACCAGCAATAGTCTGTTCATTTTTTGGCCATATACTACATCAGAAGCAAGCTGCGCCCGTCACCAAGTGCATTTAACCAGCAATAGTCTGTTCATTTTTTGGCCATATACTACATCAGGGGCAAGCTGCGCCCGTCACCAAGTGCATTTAACCCTCAGTAGTGTGGTTGGTCAAGCTATCACACCAAGTGCATTTAACCAGCAATAGTCTGTTCATTTTTTGGCCATATACTAAATCAGGGGCAAGCTGCGCCCGTCACCAAGTGCATTTAACCAGCAATAGTCTGTTCATTTTTTGGCCATATACTACATCAGGGGCAAGCTGCGCCCGTCACCAAGTGCATTTAACCCTCAGTAGTGTGGTTGGTCAAGCTATCACACCAAGTGCATTCAACCAGCAATAGTCTGTTCATTTTTTGGCCATATACTACATCAGGGGCAAGCTGCGCCCGTCACCAAGTGCATTTAACCCTCAGTAGTGTGGTTGGTCAAGCTATCACACCAAGTGCATTTAACCAGCAATAGTCTGTTCATTTTTTGGCCATATACTAAATCAGGGGCAAGCTGCACCCGTCACCAAGTGCATTTAACCAGCAATAGTCTGTTCATTTTTTGGCCATATACTACATCAGGGGCAAGCTGCGCCCGTCACCAAGTGCATTTAACCCTCAGTAGTGTGGTTGGTCAAGCTATCACACCAAGTGCATTTAACCAGCAATAGTCTGTTCATTTTTTGGCCATATACTACATCAGGGGCAAGCTGCGCCCGTCACCAAGTGCATTTAACCAGCAATAGTGTGGTTATTTTTTGGCCATATCCCAGTCTAATTCTGTCACTAAATCCATACCGGTCACCCAGCGCCTAAATACTAGGCCTCAAATTTATATCCCGCTAAATCTGTCGTTACCGCTGTACTGTTGTGGCTGGGCAAGTTATTTAGTGTCCGTCAAAGCACATTTTTTGTTCAGGGTTGAAATACAATTCCCAATTTAGCAATTTCATAATTTAGTGGTTTCTGCTATATCAGAGCTATTTGAAATATATCCCTAAAAGGGTATATAATATTCAAGGTGCACATAGGGTCATTCAGAATAACTTCACACACACGCTACTGTGCATTTCCAAGTCTAATTCTGTCACTAAATCCATACCGGTCACCCAGCGCCTAAATACTAGGCCTCAAATTTATATCCCGCTAAATCTCTCGTTACCGCTGTCCTGTTGTGGCTGGGAAAGTTATTTAGTGTCCGTCAAAGCACATTTTTTGTTCTGGGTTGAAATACAATTCCCAATTTAGCAATTTCATAATTTAGTGGTTTCTGCTATATCAGAGCTATTTGAAATCTATCCCTAAAAGGGTATATAATATTCAAGGTGCACATAGGGTCATTCAGAATAACCACACACACGCTACTGTGCATTTCCAAGTCCAATTCTGTTAGTAAATCCATACCGGTCACCCAGCGCCTAAATACTAGGCCTCAAATTTATATCCCGCTAAATCTCTCGTTACCGCTGTCCTGTTGTGGCTGGGAAAGTTATTTAGTGTCCGTCAAAGCACATTTTTTGTTCTGGGTTGAAATACAATTCCCAATTTAGCAATTTCATAATTTAGTGGTTTCTGCTATATCAGAGCTATTTGAAATCTATCCCTAAAAGGGTATATAATATTCAAGGTGCACATAGGGTCATTCAGAATAACTTCACACACACGCTACTGTGCATTTCCAAGTCCAATTCTGTCAGTAAATCCATACCGGTCACCCAGCGCCTAAATACTAGGCCTCAAATTTATATCCCGCTAAATCTCTCGTTACCGCTGTCCTGTTGTGGCTGGGAAAGTTATTTAGTGTCCGTCAAAGCACATTTTTTGTTCTGGGTTGCAATACAATTCCCAATTTAGCAATTTCATAATTTAGTGGTTCCTGCTATATCAGAGCTATTTGAAATCTATCCCTAAAAGGGTATATAATATTCAAGGTGCACATAGGGTCATTCAGAATAACTTCACACACACGCTACTGTGCATTTCCAAGTCCAATTCTGTTAGTAAATCCATACCGGTCACCCAGCGCCTAAATACTAGGCCTCAAATTTATATCCCGCTGAATTTGAATACAATACATTGGGCCAAATAATATTTTTGTTGTTGTGGTGAACCATAACAATGAGGAAAACATCTAGTAAGGGACGCGGACGTGGACATGGTCGTGGTGATGTTAGTGGACCCTCTGGTGCTGGGAGAGGACGTGGCCGTTCTGCCACATCCACACGTCCTAGTGTACCAACTACCTCAGGTCCCAGTAGCCGCCAGAATTTACAGCGATATATGGTGGGGCCCAATGCCGTTCTAAGGATGGTAAGGCCTGAGCAGGTACAGGCATTAGTCAATTGGGTGGCCGACAGTGGATCCAGCACGTTCACATTATCTCCCACCCAGTCTTCTGCAGAAAGCGCACAGATGGCGCCTGAAAACCAACCCCATCAGTCTGTCACATCACCCCCATGCATACCAGGGAAACTGTCTCAGCCTCAAGTTATGCAGCAGTCTCTTGTGCTGTTTGAAGACTCCGCTGGCAGGGTTTCCCAAGGGCATCCACCTAGCCCTTCCCCAGCGGTGAAAGACATAGAATGCACTGACGCACAACCACTTATGTTTCCTGATGATGAGGACATGGGAATACCACCTCAGCATGTCTCTGATGATGACGAAACACAGGTGCCAACTGCTGCGTCTTTCTGCAGTGTGCAGACTGAACAGGAGGTCAGGGATCAAGACTGGGTGGAAGACGATGCAGGGGACGATGAGGTCCTAGACCCCACATGGAATGAAGGTCGTGCCACTGACTTTCACAGTTCGGAGGAAGAGGCAGTGGTGAGACCGAGCCAACAGCGTAGCAAAAGAGGGAGCAGTGGGCAAAAGCAGAACACCCGCCGCCAAGAGACTCCGCCTGCTACTGACCGCCGCCATCTGGGACCGAGCACCCCAAAGGCAGCTTCAAGGAGTTCCCTGGCATGGCACTTCTTCAAACAATGTGCTGACGACAAGACCCGAGTGGTTTGCACGCTGTGCCATCAGAGCCTGAAGCGAGGCATTAACGTTCTGAACCTGAGCACAACCTGCATGACCAGGCACCTGCATGCAAAGCATGAACTGCAGTGGAGTAAACACCTTAAAACCAAGGAAGTCACTCAGGCTCCCCCTGCAACCTCTTCTGCTGCTGCCGCCTCGGCCTCTTCTGCTGCTGCCGCCTCGGCCTCTTCCTCCGCCTCTGGAGGAATGTTGGCACCTGCCGCCCAGCAAACAGGGGATGTACCACCAACACTACCACCACCACCTCCGTCACCAAGCGTCTCAACCATGTCAGACGGCAGCGTTCAGCTCTCCATCTCACAAACATTTGAGAGAAAGCGTAAATTCCCACCTAGCCACCCTCGATCCCTGGCCCTGAATGCCAGCATTTCTAAACTACTGGCCTATGAAATGCTGTCATTTAGGCTGGTGGACACAGACAGCTTCAAACAGCTCATGTCGCTTGCTGTCCCACAGTATGTTGTTCCCAGCCGCCACTACTTCTCCAAGAGAGCCGTGCCTTCCCTGCACAACCAAGTATCCGATAAAATCAAGTGTGCACTGCGCAACGCCATCTTTAGCAAGGTCCACCTAACCACAGATACGTGGACCAGTAAGCACGGCCAGGGACGCTATATCTCCCTAACTGCACACTGGGTAAATGTAGTGGCAGCTGGGCCCCAGGCGGAGAGCTGTTTGGCGCACGTCCTTCCGCCGCCAAGGATTGCAGGGCAACATTCTTTGCCTCCTGTTGCCACCTCCTCCTTCTCGGCTTCCTCCTCCTCTTCTTCCACCTGCTCATCCAGTCAGCCACACACCTTCACCACCAACTTCAGCACAGCCCGGGGTAAACGTCAGCAGGCCATTCTGAAACTCATATGTTTGGGGGACAGGCCCCACACCGCACAGGAGTTGTGGCGGGGTATGGAACAACAGACCGACGAGTGGTTGCTGCCGGTGAGCCTCAAGCCCGGCCTGGTGGTGTGTGATAATGGGTGAAATCTCGTTGCAGCTCTGGGACTAGCCAATTTGACGCACATCCCTTGCTTGGCGCATGTGCTGAATTTGGTGGTGCAGAAGTTCATACACAACTACCCCGACATGTCAGAGCTGCTGCATAAAGTGCAGGCCGTCTGTTCGCGCTTAGGGCGTTCACATCCTGCTGCTGCTCGCCTGTCTGCGCTACAGCGTAACTTCGGCCTTCCCGCTCACCGCCTCATATGCGACGTGCCCACCAGGTGGAACTCCACCTTGCACATGCTGGACAGACTGTGCGAGCAGCAGCAGGCCATAGTGGAGTTTCAGCTGCAGCACGCACGGGTCAGTCGCACTACAGAACAGCACCACTTCACCACCAATGACTGGGCCTCCATGCGAGACCTGTGTGCCCTGTTGTGCTGTTTCGAGTACTCCACCAACATGGCCAGTGGCGATGACGCCGTTATCAGCGTTACAATACCACTTCTATGTCTCCTTGAGAAAACACTTAGGGCGATGATGGAAGAGGAGGTGGCCCAGGAGGAGGAGGAGGAGGAGGAAGAGGGGTCATTTTTAGCAGTTTCAGGCCAGTCTCTTCGAAGTGACTCAGAGGGAGGTTTTTGGCAACAGCAGAGGCCAGGTACAAATGTGGCCAGCCAGGGCCCACTACTGGAGGACGAGGAGGACGAGGATGAGGTGGAGGAGGATGAGGATGAAGCATGGTCACAGCGGGGTGGCACCCAACGCAGCTCGGGTCCATCACTGGTGCGTGGCTGGGGGGAAAGGCAGGACGATGACGATACGCCTCCCACAGAGGACAGCTTGTCCTTACCCCTGGGCAGCCTGGCACACATGAGCGACTACATGCTGCAGTGCCTGCGCAACAACATCAGAGTTGCCCACATTTTAACCTGTGCGGACTACTGGGTTGCCACCCTGCTGGATCCACGCTACAAAGACAATGTGCCCACCTTACTTCCTGCACTGGAGCGTGATAGGAAGATGCGCGAGTACAAGCGCACGTTGGTAGACGCACTACTGAGAGCATTCCCAAATGTCACAGGGGAACAAGTGGAAGCCCAAGGCCAAGGCAGAGGAGGAGCAAGAGGTCGCCAAGGCAGCTGTGTCAATGCCAGCTCCTTTGAGGGCAGGGTTAGCATGGCAGAGATGTGGAAAACTTTTGTCAACACGCCACAGCTAACTGCACCACCACCTGATACGCAACGTGTTAGCAGGAGGCAACATTTCACTAACATGGTGGAACAGTACATGTGCACACCCCTCCACGTACTGACTGATGGTTCGGCCCCATTCAACTTCTGGGTCTCTAAATTGTCCACGTGGCCAGAGCTAGCCTTTTATGCCTTGGAGGTGCTGGCCTGCCCAGCGGCCAGCGTTTTGTCTGAACGTGTATTCAGCACGGCAGGGGGCGTCATTACAGACAAACGCAGCCGCCTGTCTACAGCCAATGTGGACAAGCTGACGTTCATAAAAATGAACCAGGCATGGATCCCACAGGATCTGTCCGTCCCTTGTCCAGATTAGACATTAATTACCTCCCCTTAACCATATATTATTGGACTCCAGGGCACTTCCTCATTCAATCCTATTTTTATTTTCATTTTACCATTATATTGCGAGGCTACCCAAAGTTGAATGAACCTCTCCTCTGTCTGGGTGCCGGGGCCTAAATATATGCCAATGGACTGTTCCAATGTTGGGTGACGTGAAGCCTGATTCTCTGCTATGACATGCAGAATGATTCTCTGCTGACATGAAGCCAGATCCTCTGTTACGGGACCTCTCTCCTCTGCCTGGGTGCTGGGCCTAAATTTATGAAAATGGACTCTTACAGTGGTGGGTGACGTGAAGCCTGATTTTCTGCTATGATATGAAGACTGATTCTCTGCTGACATGAAGCCAGATTGTCTGTTACGGGACCTCTCTCCTCTGCCTGTGTGCTGGGCCTAAATATATGCCAATGGACTGTTGCAGTGGTGGCTGACGTGAAGCCTCATTCTCTGCTATGACATGCAGACTAATTCTCTGCTGACATGAAGTCAGATCCTCTGTTACGGGACCTCTCTCCTCTGCCTGGGTGCTGGGCCTAAACTTATGAAAATGGACTCTTACAGTGGTGGGTGACGTGAAGCCTCATTCTCTGCTATGACATGCAGACTAATTCTCTGCTGACATAAAGCCAGATTGTCTGTTACGGGACCTCTCTCCTCTGCCTGGGTGCTGGGCCTAAATTTATGACAATGGACTGTTGCAGTGGTGGGTGACGTGAAGCCTGATTCTCTGCTATGACATGCAGACTGATTCTCTACTGACATGAAGCCAGATTGTCTGTTACGGGACCTCTCTCCTCTGCCTGTGTGCTGGGCCTAAATATATGCCAATGGACTGTTGCAGTGGTGGCTGACGTGAAGCCTCATTCTCTGCTATGACATGCAGACTAATTCTCTGCTGACATGAAGCCAGATTGTCTGTTACGGGACCTCTCTCCTCTGCCTGGGTGCTGGGCCTAAACTTATGAAAATGGACTCTTACAGTGGTGGCTGACGTGAAGCCTGATTCTCTGCTATGACATGAAGACTGATTCTCTGCTGACATGAAGCCAGATTCTCTGTTACGGGACCTCTCTCCTCTGCCTGGGTGCTGGGCCTAAACTTATGAAAATGGACTGTTGCAGTGGTGGGTGACGTGAAGCCTGATTCTCTGCTATGACATGCAGACTGATTCTCTGCTGACATGAAGCCAGATTGTCTGTTACGGGACCTCTCTCCTCTGCCTGTGTGCTGGGCCTAAATATATGCCAATGGACTGTTGCAGTGGTGGCTGACGTGAAGCCTCATTCTCTGCTATGACATGCAGACTAATTCTCTGCTGACATGAAGCCAGATCCTCTGTTACAGGACCTCTCTCCTCTGCCTGGGTGCTGGGCCTAAATTTATGAAAATGGACTCTTACAGTGGTGGGTGACGTGAAGCCTGATTCTCTGCTATGACATGAAGACTGATTCTCTGCTGACATGAAGCCAGATTGTCTGTTACGGGACCTCTCTCCTCTGCCTGGGTGCTGGGCCTAAATATATGCCAATGGACTGTTGCAGTGGTGGCTGACGTGAAGCCTCATTCTCTGCTATGACATGCAGACTAATTCTCTGCTGACATGAAGCCAGATTCTCTGTTACGGGACCTCTCTCCTCTGCCTGGGTTCCGGGGCCTAAATATCTGAGAATGGACTGTTCCAGTGGTGGGTGACGGGAAGCCAGATTCTCTGCTATGGGACCTCTCTCTAATTGATTTTGGTTAATTTTTATTTATTTAATTTTTATTTTAATTCATTTCCCTATCCACATTTGTTTGCAGGGGATTTACCTACATGTTGCTGCCTTTTGCAGCCCTCTAGCCCTTTCCTGGGCTGTTTTACAGCCTTTTTAGTGCCGAAAAGTTCGGGTCCCCATTGACTTCAATGGGGTTCGGGTTCGGGACGAAGTTCGGATCCCAAACCCGAACATTTTCGGGAAGTTCGGCCGAACTTCTCGAACCCGAACATCCAGGTGTTCGCTCAACTCTAGTCATGACGGATCTGTGTAGCTCAGCCTGCGAGGACGGAAAGAATACCGCAGCCGGCTGCTGTATTTTCTCCTTTCAAAAAAATGTTAGATGACTTAACTTAATGTATCCTGATGCATACTGAATGGATTTCTTTCTGTTCAGAATGGATGTGTATAATATTGATCATTATTTTCCCGGCATACAGCACTGTCAACGGAACTCTATGCCGGAAAACAAAAAAGTAAGTGTGAAAGGTCTCTTAGGCCTCTTTCACACGGGCATCATCATGGTTTTGGGCCGGATAGGATGCGGGTGCGTTGCAGGAAAATGCGTGATTTTTCCACGCGAGTGCAAAATATTTTAATGCGTTGCGGGAAAATGCATGAAAAATCAGCATGTTTGGTACCCAAACCCGAACTTCTTCACAGAAGTTCAGGTTTGGGTTAGGTGTTGTGTAGATTATATTATTTTTCCTTATAACATGGTTATAAGGGAAAATAATAGCATTCTTAATACAGAATGCTTAGTAAAATAGGGCTGGAGGGGTTAAAAAAATAATAATAATAATTTAACTCACCTTAATCCACTTATTCGCACAGCCCGGCTTCTCTTCTTTCAAAGATGAAGACAGAAGAGAAGCCGGGCTGCGCAAACAAGTGGATTAAGGTGAGTTAAAATTTTTTTTTTATTTTTAACCCTTTCAGCACAATTGTACTATGCATTCTGTATTAAGAGTTCTATTATTTTCCCTTATAACCATGTTATAAGGGAAAATAATAATGATCGGGTCCTCATCCCGAACGTCTCCTAGCAACCCTGCATGAAAATCTGTCACGACCATGGTTATGACTTCTTGAGACCCGCAAGCATTTGCCCGCGGTCTTATTCTTGTCAATCACAGGTGAGGGCTAGTATCTTGCCTCACGTGTGGTTGCCGCTGGCAACTTGTGGTTGTTGGGCAGTGGAGCAGCCGGAGCTGGTGGCTGGGCGGCTCGCTGTCCATGCATGCGGTGGTCTTTGGTAACGTGTGTTTATGTGTGCACTTATCTTGTCTGGTGTACACAGGGTTTATTGTATGTATTCCCCTTTAAGTTGATGTCTTCCCTTCCCTAGTGTTGGAAGGGTTAACGTCCTTCCTAGTGTGTGCGTGCACTGGGTGTGTCTGATTGTGGGTGTTACTACATGGGCTATAAAGCCTCAGTTTAGACCTGTGGTCTGAGGGGTACTCCAGCCTTGTTGTAAGCTGGAGGAACTCTCCTGGTCCCATTTACCAACCGCCAGTGAGGGCCACCCTTGTGGTCATAAATTGTTATATATTATTATACACGATGTTATGAGGATGTGTTTGTGTGTCATGTCTATTTATTGCAGCGTATGGTTTCCTGGCGTCCTGTGTGGTGTGCCTTTTATGTGTTTGGTGTGCACAAGGTTTAGGTGTGTGCACATTCCCTGTTTGGTGTGCACAGGGTTTGTCCCTCAAAAGAGGGTGCAGCATGTACCGCCATCTGCTGATAGGGTGCATGCGCGTTCTCCGGAGGGAGAGCGTTTTGGGGATGACCGTTAACGGCGCGGTTGGTGGCTTATTCCCCGCCACCTTACCTTCCGTGTCTGTGTTGAGGATCCCTCGTCCCTCTCCATGTTCCTATCTCTGGTCGTCTGCTGGCAGCATTCCGTTAGTGGTCTGGCTGCGTGCTGGTTAGGGGTGTCTGTTGGCAGCGACTGGAGTGGGGACGTGAGTGGAGAAGGGACGCAGGGTCAGTGCGCTCTCCCCGGGCTGTTTCTTTGCTGGTCTCCCGTTCCTGTGTGTTGTTCCAGAGCCTGGCAGTCGGCTCCTGGTTCCTGTGTGTTGTTCCAGGGGCCGGCAGCAGTCCTGGGGAGACGCACATAATATGACTCTGATTCCCCTTCTCCTATCCCCTTGTATGAGTCTCTCACCAGTTCCCTTTTGTTTGGTGGGGGGGCTTTGAGGGGTGGGAGTGTCACGACCATGGTGTTGGAAGGGTTGAAGTCCTTCCTAGTGTGTGTGTGCACTGGGTGTGTCTGATTGTGGGTGTTACTACATGGGCTATAAAGCCTCAGTTTAGACCTGTGGTCTGAGGGGTACTCCAGCCTTGTTCTAAGCTGATAGGAACTCTCCTGGTTCCATTTACCAACCGCCAGTGAGGCCCACCCTTGTGGTCATAAATTGTTATATATTATTATACACGATGTTATGAGGATGTGTTTGTGTGCCATGTCTATTTATTGCAGCGTATGGGTTCTTGGCATCCTGTGTGGTGTGTGTGCTCTGTCTCTTGTGTTCTTGTGGATAGCAGCACTTATACTTGGGTCCTAGGCTCTGTGTCTGTGGCAGGTAGGTGTTAGTACTAGTTGCACTTACCTGCCATTGCCATATGACTGTTCCTGTTCCCCTTTCTTTATAGCTTGGCCATTTTTAGACTCCTATTTCTCCATGTCCAGGAGGAACATGTAGTCTACCCAGCTCCTAGCTTAGGGACCTGCGGAGGGTTAGTAGGGACCCGAGGTTCCAGAGCATGACTCCTCCTACCTTCAAGGTCGGCTCATGTCGCTAGGAGTTAGGGTCAGATTAGGGAAGCAATAGGAGGTGACCTGCTCCCTAATTCTGTCTTCCTGGCCGAGTCGTGACTACCATGTTCTGTCATCGCACGGCTGAGGGTTTTCCCCATCCTCAGCCGTGACAAAATCCCACTGCATCCGCATTTGCTTGCGATTTGGGGCCTGCGTTGCGTGAAAAAACGCACAAAATAGAGCATGCTGTGATTTTCATCAACGCACAAGTGATGCATGACAATCACTGCTCATGTGCACAGCCTCATAGAAATGAATGGGTCTGGATTCAGTGCGGGTGCAATGCGTTCACCTCACGCATTGCACCCGCGTGGAAATCTCGCCCGTGTGAAAGGTCTCTTAGCGTCTTTATAGTTGTTGCATAGTTTGTCAACGTAGCTATTTTATTTCTAGACTGAAAAAGGCTGCTTAGCGGTCATTCACTGCCTGGATACATGGATATTTGGGCATTGGGAAATGGCGTCCAATTCCGTCATGTGTTGTGAATACTGTTCGTAATTGCTTCCCAGACCCAGAAGAAGAATATGGGTTTCAAACCTCATTGCGATAGCCCAGCGGAGTTCATGACCTTTGAATAACATATCCCATTTTGTTCTAATTGTATTTTTCCATTTATATGTCTTGTCTGTTAGAACAAGTTTAGTATTCATGGAGACAAAGCAAGTCTCCTAATTTACAATACTTTGTAATTCTCCAATAATTTGTGTACATGGTATCGGGGGTGAGGACCCCAGTAGATTTCAAAATAGTTTTAATGTTTTACCCTTATTCTATCACATCTGTATCAATAGTTGAGGATTATACTCTGCTGTGTCTTCAGTTTCAGAAATGATCATTATTTGAAAGATCCATGTCGTCTTGCACTTAAATAAATTAACAATAAATGAAGTTCAGAGTCTGTACAGTTATTAAAATAAAAAATGTTATAATTGAAAAACATTATAAAACAAGTATCCGGCTATAGAGAGCAGTGCCTATGGATCTCCCTACACTTACTATTATCCCATGCTGCCACTTTGTTCGACCACTATGTCCTCTGGTATCTTTTGGGCCTTGGTTGTACAGGCCGGAGACTGCCCTTGTTCCCCTGGGTGTCTCTTTCTCCAAGGCTGTAACGCTGGCCAATCGCAGTGCAGATTTTACAGCCTGGGATAAAAAAACCTCCCAGGCTGTGAGTTCTGCTCTGCGATTGTACAACACTACAGACTGGGAGAAGAAGACGCCAAGGAGAACAAGGGCAGTCTCCGCACAGTACAACAGTGTCGCCGAATATAACGGAGGACATAGTGGGACAACAGAGCGGCGGCCTGTGACCAGGGGCGTAGCTAAAGGCTCATGGGCCCTGGTGCAGCCCCTATAGCTACGCCCCTGCCTGTGACAATGGTAAGTGCAGGGAGATACATGGGCAGCGCTATCTATATCCGTATACTTGGTATAGAATTTTTGCCAAGTTACAATGTTAAAAAATTTTAGTTTTTATATTTTATTTTAAATATGTAATCCTGGTGCAAAATGGAACCAGTACTGTTACTAATATATTAATCCACAATCCAAACGTCAGTATTTTAGAATAATTAGCATTGATGCTCTCTATAGTCCTTTGCTGCATTGAAAATGTGACACATTTTATTAAATTACAAAAAAGTAAGGGTACGTTCTCACTAGCGGCAGGACGGATCCGACAGGCTATTCACCATGTCGGATCCGTCCAGCCTCTATTTCTCCGTGCCGCCGGACTGCCGCCAAGTCACCATTGACTATAATAGGGACGGGGGCGGAGCTCCGGCGCAGCACATCAGTACACGGCAAGAGTCTGCCGGCCTAAGTCGGACATGCAGTACTTTTAGTCCGGCGGCCTCTCGCCGTGCACTGCCATGCGCGTAGCAATAGAATAAGTATTAAACTATGCTAAACCTGCTTGACTCTTTATATATTCCTTTGTTGGTTTTTCTGTGTTTGCAATATAGGGTGGGAGGTTTGGAGCTCTAGACTGCCATTCCGATTTCAACGTTCCTTTGCATATTTTTAGGACATCTTCACAAATGTCTTCCATAAAGCTAACTGACACTTTTTTGTATATGTTGCGGACAATCCAACGTGTATTCCTTTTTGGAAGAAGGACTCTAGTACGCTTGGCACCCTCTTCTTCGGTATTTCTTCTTGATACCTTTACAGTAGCTTGTGGTCAACATTGTGGTTGTTGGACAGTGCAGCGAGTATGGTTCTTGCCTCCACAGCATCTATTCCAAAATGGATCCTCTTCAAAGGAAATTTTATGCAAGACTGTGAAAATTTTCTAATGGTCCAGTGTGGCAGTTGTGAACTAAATGAGGCAATTCTTTTTGAAGAACATCACTGGTGACTATCGTCTGAATATTTTTATATGCTGGATTTTCTTTTGAAAGCCAAAAGATTTTGTCTTCCTTTTCTTCTAGGGGAGTGTACAGTCTGCCATTCCACTGGTGCTCGTCAGCTATATGATGTAGCACTGATAACCATTTTTCTTGTAGTAAATCATGTTCGTTGTTGCAGGTCTTCAAACACCACCAAAAATGTAGTGCAATTTTATCCACCCAAGGTGTCATTTCTTTGCAGAATTTCAATTTACTTGCATTATAAAGTTTCTACTTGATAGATTTGGCATAGTGCCAGACATCAAATTGGTGTTTAATAGTTGAATAGTCAGTACGCATTTTTTTTCTTATACTTACATGCCGGTCTGAAGCAAATATCTTGATATTAGCACCATTGGCGATAACTCAGTCCATTACTGTTGTAAATCCTAATATTTCCATGGCAACTGAAGACGCACACTGTGTTTTTTGGACAACTTCAAATTCTATAATTTTATTATCAACGATGTTCATCAGGTTGTAAACACAGTACTTTGCACTATGACCTGGGCTGTCACACTGTCATCTCCTGCCATACACAACGGGGCTTTTCAAGGAAGCTTGCATTCCTTCTTTTTCAGCAGTCCAAGCTTTATGAGTAGCTGGAAATAGGAAGACACGCTGATATCGGTAGTACATTTTTTCACAAAAACTTTTTTGTCTTCATAAAATTTTGTCAGCGGAAAAGAATTGCCGCTGCGGTTAGAATATTACCGGCACAGTAGAGGCCTACTTTTGGTTGACTCTCAAATATAGTGAATTTGTGACCTTGATAACATTGACCAGTAATTTAGCAATATGTTCCTTCGATTATTTTTTTGAAACTTTGAACCATGAAATTACAATCTTCATCATGTTGACACTTTACTTTTTGAACAAGGTTAGGCCTCATGCACACGACCGTTGTGTGCATCCGTGGCCATTGTTCTGTTTTCCGTGATTTTCTGCGGACCCATTGACTTTCAATGGGTCCGTTGAAAACTCGGAAAATGCACGTTGTTCATCAGCGGCCGTGATCCGTGTTTCCTGTCCGTCAAAAAAATATGACGGACAACGGTTCACTGACCTATTCAAGTCAATGGGTCCGTGAAAAAAAACGGATGCACACAAGATTGGCATCCGCGTCCGTGATCCGTGGCCGTAGGTTACTTTCATATAGACGGATCCGAAGATCCCTCTGCATAAAACCTTTTTCAGAGCTGAGTTTTCACTTCGTGAAAACTCAGATCCGACAGTATATTCTAACACAGAGGCGTTCCCATAGTGATGGGGACGCTTCAAGTTAGAATATCCTACGTACTGTGTACATGACTGCCCCCTGTGTACATGTGCGTATCATAGCCCCCTGTAAGAGATTGGGTGCTGCCAGGCAGGAGGGGGCAGACCCCCCTCCCTCCCCTGGATTACATTCATTGGTGGCCAGTGTGGCCCCTCTCCCTCCCCAATATTATATTCATTGGTGGCCAGTGCGGCCTCACCTCTCCCCTCCCCTACTGCAGTCCTGGTTGCCATGGTTACTTAGCAATGTTTAGAAGCATTATACTTGCCTGCGATGTCTGTGACCGGCTGGGAGCTCCTCCTAAGGTAAGTGAAAAGGTCTGAGCGGCACATTGCTTATAGCACAGACCTGTCACTTACCAGTAGGAGGAGCGCCCGGCCGGTCACAGACATCACAGGTAAGTATAATGCTTCTAAAAATTGCTAAGTTACCATGGCAACCAGGACTGCAGTAGGGGAGGGGAGAGGTGAGGCCGCACTGGCCACCAATGAATATAATATTGGGGAGGGAGAGGGGCCACACTGGCCACCAATGAATGTAATCCAGGGGAGGGAGGGGGGTCTGCCCCCTCCTGCCTGGCAGCACCCAATCTCTTACAGGGGGCTATGATACGCACATGTACACAGGGGGCAGTCATGTACACAGTACGTAGGATATTCTAACTTGAAGCGTCCCCATCACTATGCAGTAGCGTCCTGGTTGCCATGGTTACCGATCGGAGCCACAGCGATTAAACTGGGACTCCGATCGGAACTCTTCGCTGCCACCAATGGTGGAAGGTGATTTTAACTAGGGGGGGGGAGTTGAGGCCGCACTTGCCACCAATGATGGGGGAACGTGATTTTAACCTGGGGGGGGAGAGGGGAGGCCGCACTGGCCACCAATGATGGGGGAACGTGATTTTAATTAGGGGGGGAGGGGAGGCCGCACTGGCCACCAATGAATATAATAGTGGGGAGGGAGGATGGCCGCACTGGCCACCAATGAATGTAATACAGGGAAGGGAGGGGGGTCTGCCTCCTCCTGCCTGGCAGCACCTGATCTCTTACAGGGGGCTATGATACGCACAATTAACCCCTCAAGTGCGGCACCTGAGGGGTTAATTGTGCGGATCACAGCCCCCTGTAAGAGATCGGGTGCTGCCAGGCAGCAGGGGGCAGTCATGTACACAGTTCGTAGGATATTCTAACTTGAAGCGTACCCATCACTATTGGAACGCCTCTGTGTTAGAATATACTGTTGGATCTGAGTTTCACGATCTAACTCAAATCCGATGGTATGTTCTAACATAGAGGAGTTCCCATGGTGATGGGGACGCTTCAAGTTAAAATATACCATCGGATTGGAGAAAACTCTGATCCGATGGTATAATAGGGACTTCTGACTTTGCATTGAAAGTCAATGGGGGACCGATCCGTTTGCAATTGCACCATAGTGTGTCAACGTCAAACGGATCCGTCCCCATTGACTTGCATGTAAGTCAGGACGGATCCGTTTGGGTCTGCACGGCCAGACGGACACCAAAACGATTTTTTTTTTTACTTTCCTTCATGTCTGTGGATCCTCCAAAAATCAAGGAAGACCCACGGAAGAAAAAACTGACACAGATCACGAAACTACAGGACCCGTTTTTGCGGACCGCAAAAAAAAAACGGTCGTGTGCATGTGGCCTTATTCAAACACAAGAAATTTTCGGTCATTAACAATGGTGATTTCGTCTTCAGCCTCTACAGATTCTGGTGGTAGCTTCTTGAGCTCTGTAAAAATTGATGCACAATCATGGAGGTCAGAGGCATCCATACTTGGAATCTCTGGAACATAGTTCAAAATGTTTCAGTATGTGAAAATTATACGGAAGATGAAAGCTGAGTCTTCGTAGACATTTTCATCTTCTTCGGGTTCGCAATGGATTGGAGATGATGGCTCTATTCTTTCCAGCGTTATTTCTTCCACAGGAGAAAGTAATTCAATATTCAGATGTGATCGTTTCTTCCTTCACTGGTGATTCCGACAAGGTCATATTATCAGAGATCGGGGTTGTCACCTTTGTCAGTGGTGTTGATTGCCTCAGTTTGCTTCTGTACTTACCTGGTGTTTGATTTTGTTCTACAAGATCTTGAAAGATTACCTCACCGTTGGTCATGTTAATAACTGTATTCAAAAGTGACAAGTTTCCACTGAATTTTACCAGTTTCGCTGAATTTTACAGAGGTTTGGTCTTCTACAATGTCTTCGGCTGCACTAGAGACATTTTCTTCTGCGAGCGTCTGTGTTTTATTTTCTAATTGACGTTTTCGTGTCAATGGGCGAATCTTCTGTAAATTTTCCTGTATTATTTTTTCACCTTCATCTGTTGGTGGAAATATTGTAGGAACTGCTTCTGCTTTCAAAGTTCTGCCTCTTGCATCTATACTATACGAATCGTCATAAAAAATGTAGTGAGCATATTCTATACTTGTTTTGAAAGGTTCCTTCCCAAAAATTTTGAGCCAAACCAGGAAGATCTTCCAATGATTGTTTCATATTTTTCAACTACAAAGTAATCCTTGAAAGATCCTTTGGAAAATGGTGGAGTTGTATCTCTTCATCTTGACCTTTTTTTCCCGGATTTGCTTAGACAATGATTTATAATGCAAGCAGGCATTTTCAACCTACATTGATGATAAATGAAAATAAATATATAAATAATTTCAATAGAAAAATTCCAAATCCAAAAATTAAAAGTCTAAGCTGCCGGAACACCAACCTAAGACTGTATAAAATAATAGATAGTTGAATAATATAAACAATATATCAAAGTGTAAATATGTTTTTTATTTTTTCTCTAATATAAAATCAAGGACGCATGTCTGAGTTACAGCAGAGTCAATGTGACATTGCTAAAAACACAGGGATGCATGTCTGCGAGACAACAGAGTCCATGTGACTTTGTGCAAAACTCAGGGATGCATGTCTGCGTGACAACAGAGTCCATGTGACTTTGTGCAAAACTCAGGGATGCATATCTGCGTGACAACAGAGTCCATGTGACTTTGCGCAAAACACAAGGATGCATGTCTGCGAGACAACAGAGTCCATGTGACTGCGCAAAACACAGGGATGCATGTCTGCGAGACAACAGAGTCCATGTGACTTTGTGCAAAACACAGGGATGCATATCTGAGTGACAACAGAGTCCATGTGACTTGGCTCAAAACACAGCGATGCATGTCTGTGTGACACCAGAGTCCATGCCAACAGATTAGTTCTTTATTGAAGACAGTAAAATCGGCAGACGTACATGTGCAGTAGAAGTGATTCGTCATAGTACAAGTCTACGGGCGAGTATAACGGATCCGTCATAGTACAAGTCTACGGGCGAGTATAATGGATCCGTCATAGTACAAGTCTACGGGCGAGTATAATGGATCCGTCATAGTACAAGTTTACGGGCGAGTAGAACGGATCCGTCATAGTACAAGTCTATGGGCGAGTATAACGGATCCGTCATAGTACAAGTCTACGGACGAGTATAACTGATCCGTCATAGTACAAGTCTACGGGCGAGTATAACGGATCCGTCATAGTACAAGTCTACGGCCGAGTATAATGGATCCGTCATAGTACAAGTCTACGGGCGAGTATAATGGATCCGTCATAGTACAAGTCTGCGGGCGAGTAGAACGGATCCGTCATAGTACAAGTCTACGGGCGAGTATAACGGATCCGTCATAGTACAAGTCTACGGACGAGTATAACTGATCCGTCATAGTACAAGTCTACGGGCGAGTATAACTCATCCGTCATAGTACAAGTCTACGGGCGAGTATAACGGATCCGTCATAGTACAAGTCTACGGGCGAGTATAACGGATCCGTCATAGTACAAGTCTATGGGCGAGTATAACGGATCCGTCATAGTACAAGTCTCACACAGCCCCCCCACAGTATATAATCTCACACAGCCCCCCCACAGTATATAATCTCACACAGCCCCTCCTCCCAGTATATAATCTCACACAGCAGCCCCCCCACACCATATAATCATCTCACACAGCAGCCCCCCCACATAGTATATAATCTCACACAGCCCCCCACACAGTATATAATCTCACACAGCCCCCCCACAGTATATAATCTCACACAGCCCCCCCCCCCCCCACACAGTATATAATCTCACACAGCAGCCCCCGCTGCATACAAATCTCAGCCCCTCCCCAGTAGTCGCAGCCACCTCTCCAGTACGGTCAGACTCTCTCCTCTCGTTTCAATAGTTTTTATTTCCATTTTTTTTTAAAATAAACAAATAAGTACAGATTCCGCGGGTTACCCACAGCTTTTACATCGTTTAAGACATGTTACAAACAGTGCTTCAAAAAAAAAAAAACATAAAAAGACAAAATCGACAAAGAAAAAAAAGAAAACAAAAACACAATTACATAAGATTATTGCCAAATAGATAGCTATGTTATAGATATCTGCCTGTGCCAGTTCTAAAACGGATCTTAAAAAACAGCACTACCTTGTATCCTACCTCCACTGTATGACATATCCCGATTACTCAGTGAAACAGGGTGTGTTACGGGGAGAAGCACAAGGGGGACCGTGCCCAAGAGGCCCAATACCACTGAAATTTGGTAAAGCCCCCTTTCCCCAGCGAGATGATCTTCTCATAATTGTATGCATTATTTAGAGCAGGGATGCTCAACCTGCGGCTCTCCAGCTGTTGTAAAACTACAACTCCCACCATGCCCTGCTGTAAGCTGATATCGGTTAGCTGTTAGGGCATGCTGGGAGTTGTAGTTTTGCAGCAGCTGGGGGGCCGCAGGTTGAGCATGCCTGATTAGAGCAATGATTAGATCACTAACCCTCAGTTCACACCTGAGCGTTTTACAGTGCGTTCAAACGCGCTGTAAAACGCTCAACACATGAAAACCAATGCTTCCCTATGGGAATAGTTCTCACCTGGGCGTTTTACAGCGCGTACGATCGCGCTGTAAAACGCCCGACGCATAATCAAGTTCTTGAGCTTCTTTGGGGCGTTTTGACGCGCGTTTACTATTGCAAAAAACGCGCATAAAAACGCGGTACATCTGGAGTTTTCCATCTCCTCAGCAGCACCAGTTTTGCTGGGATACAAAATATACAGAAAAGCTGCCGATAAGAGGATGGCAAAAGATCAACTCCTATGAATAACAATACCAGTTGTGGATTCCAATTAATCTTGCTGGGGAGTATTTGGGTCAGCAAGTCACGACATGCTGACCAGTAACTTTGTAGAATAGGGCATTCCCATAACACATGATACAATGTTCCCCTGCAACCGCACCCCCTCCAACAACAGTTGGAGGCCAATGCATACATACGCGCCAACTTGGCAGGGGTGTAGTACCATCTGAGAACCGTCTTCAGGGCAGACTCGCCATGTGATATGCACGTCAGATGTTTATGTATCATGCTAATAGCACATGTCCACTCTGCATCCGAAAACGGCTGACCCAGGTCTGTCTCCCAAGCCATCATTGGGTGGGAGCGCTTAAACTGAGACGGGTGTAAGATTGCATTGGACAAAGGTTTTAGTCCCTTTGAGTTACCTGTGATATGCACTTTCGCTAACCTATCCATTTTAACTCCTGTAGGGCGTAAACCCTGAATTAGGTGCCTGATCTGGAGGTATTTATAAAAGTCCCTGGCTGGAAGAGAGAATTTTTCACACAGAGAGTGAAATGTTTGCGGTGTTCCTTGCTCCATTAGGTCCCCTACCCAGTGAATGGAGCTCGATCGCCAAGACAACAGGTCAGAGTGAGGCAGGAGAGACTGAATCAGTGAGAAGGGGATAGATGCAGGAGTAGGGGATTCATCTGCGTCCGCCAACTCATGGTACTTAGACCAAGCGGCAAGAGATGCTTGGACAGTTGGGCAAAGACCTTGTGGCAAAGGGACGTTCCAAAAGATAAGATGCAATAACTCTGATAGGGAGTATCCATTAGTTAAATGTTCCTCTAAATGTACCCATGGTATCTCTAAAGATGGCCTAACCCAACCCCTCAACATAGAAACCAACGTCGCTATGTAATATAATTTCAGATCGGTAGACTCTCTCCTCTCAGTGCTACAGACGATGCTGAGCAGCCATCCCCGACCTTCCTACTCTGCAAACAGTGCGCCAGTGCCTGTGATAGAGGAGAGCACCGGCTGCCGACCCATGTGATGTCACGTGATATTGTGACGTCAGGAGGTCCTTAGCCATTCCCCTTCACCATACATTGCAGGCACACAGCCCCTCCTCCTTCCACAAACTCCTGCACGCTGCTAGCTCCTCCCACATTTGGTCATGTGACCAGTGACGTCACAACCCTTCTACCGACTCCATTTTGGCAGTTACAGTTCTCCTCACACGGAGAAGTGGTGCAGTAATGACGGGAAGCTGTGGTGTCACAATGTGATAGTGACAGCACGTCTAATGGATGAGAGACATTGCAGTGGGGGGGGGGGACTTCTGGAGGGAGGCAGGGTGTGAGGAGAGGAGTTTGTTTCCACCTCACACACTGACTGAAGTGAGGGATCTGCAGGGTGACAAGATGGAGGAGTGAGGGGCCTCTGACAGGAAAATGGCTGTTAGTCCTATTTACACCATTAGTAACCTGTAGGATACCAGCACCGTGTACAGCCGGTCCCTGAGCGAAATCGCTTGGTGACCGGGGTGCGATGACTGCTCTGCTCGGCAGGCAGCCATCTTTCCTACAGCCACATGGAGGTTTTTTGTACAGGGCGACTGTCTCCGCCGAGGTCAGGCAGGGAATACCAGTGTTTGGCTGGAACAACGCTCCAGACAATGGCAGCGCTATAACGAACTTCCCTGCATGCAGCCATTCTAGCTGGTGACTGCGTGCAAAGAGGTTCTGTCCTTTTCTGCGCTGCTGTTGGCTTGCTGGGACTTGTTGTGCACCATCACTGTGATTTAACCCTTTTCCTGCTGAAAGAAGAACAACTGGAATAGCTTTTTTTTTTTTTTTTCCTCCATTTGCAGCTCTGTCCATGTCCTCCCGGCCTTTTTTTTTTACAAACGCCATGTGGTCCGTGTGCTATTTATTTATTATTTTTTTCGCCACATTTGTGTTTATTCTTTGCCAATTTTTCCTTTTTTTTTGTTCAAAATAAGGAATTTTTAGTTAAGGGGATATATATATATATATATATATGGAGTTCTATATTTTTAAATAAATAGATAGATATATATATATATATATATAGAGAGAGAGGAAGAAAAGTCCAGTGGGAGCACCAGCCAGAACGTGGGTGCAGGGTCCAACGTAGGGTAGCGGCAATACCCAATAGTACAGGAAAAGAAGAAGTAGGACTGCACTCCGGAATAGTGATAAAAAACTGTATATATATGTACATTTTTAGCCAGTATTCACTTTTTAACACTGTAGTGAATTTTTAGATTAGTTTTTGCATGCACGCATGTGTGCGTGCTGCAGAGCACCGATCAGTAGTGTGCTCATTTGCATCTGAACATTTTTGCCTTTTTTGTTTTTGTGTGTGAAAAAAGACCTGCAGTTAGTGGTAGTTAGATATATATAATATATATATTTAAGTTTCAGTTAGTGTCAATTAAGGTTTTTTCACTAACGCACCATCAGCGTACGTGCATTTTGAAACCACTGAGCACCGATCAGTAGTGTCCATTACTGATCGCGTCTGCTCATTTTGCGCTGTAAGTTTATTTTTTTACAAAAATTTTTCTTTTTTTTTCAACTAAATTTAATTTCAAATTTATTACAAGGCCCTTCATGTGTGAAAACACAACATACAGCCCTCACCCATAAAAAAGGTTTCCACATTTGACATGTCACACCCCAATAAAATAAAAATTGCCCGGCCATCCCAACGACTATACTCAGCTGAAGAGGCATACGCCATGCTTACCTCAGATACTGAGCCTGCCATTGAGGGATAAGAGGAGGCCACTTTCCTCTACTTCTCTACCCCCTCCTCATCAGGGACCCTATAGAAGGCGCCCCAGGATAGCAGCGGAGGCAGCCCCCCCAGTGAGCCCACATGGGACCCACCCCCTGAGAATTATCAGCCCCAAATTCCTGAGTTTGTGGGCAACTCAGGAATTCAGATAGATGCCGGCTTCACAGAAATAGATTTTTTTTTTAAATCTTTTTCTCTGAAGATCTTCGAAATTTGATGGTAACCCAAAGAAATGTAGACACCATTTACAACTGCGAAACCTGCCCTGAAAAACCTGGCCTGTGCATCAGAGATTGTTTCAGAATCTACCACTCATCCATGGAGTATTAATTTGATTTCATCCATGATGTACCCTGCAGTTTTACCACCTTATATCTCTGATTTAGTCCGCATAGCTAACAGATACACTTTTCACCAACCACTACATATTCATTTCTGCCAAACACCTGTTTGGTCAAAAGTACCCTTTCCACCACTTAAAATGTGCGTACGGGGGCGCTCTTTCCAAAATGGGGTCACTTCTTGGGGTTTTTCATTTCTGGAGACCTCTGGAAATTTTTTAAATGCGACATGGCAGCTAAAATCTATGTCAGCCAATTCAGACCTGCAAAAAACATATTTTGCACTTTGCCTGTAGCGGCCTTCTGTGCGCTAATACAGCAGGCTACGAGAACATATGGGGTGTTTGTAAAATGGGAAGAAAATGTGGAACATATACTGGGGTGCATTTTCTCCTTTAACCCCTTGTGAAAGTGAAAAATTAGGGTCTGCTAGTACTTTTTCATTTTTACAAATGTGTGCTTTGAAATCCTCTCTCTAGTATTTCTGCCTTCTGTGAGACACCTGTTTGGTAAAAAGTAAGCTTTCCACCACTTAAAATGTCCGTATGGGCGTGCTCTTTCCAAAATGGTTTCATTCTTGGGGTTCTTCATTTCTGGGGACCTCTAAAAAAAAAAACTTTTTATACGACATGGCAGCTAAAATCCCTGTCTGCTAATTCAGGCCTGCAAAAAAAACATAATTTGCACTTTGCCTGTAGCGGCCTGCTGTGCGCCAATACAGCAGGCTACGAGCACATATTGGGTGTTTGCAAAATGAGGAGAAAATGGGAAACATGTACTGATATGCATTTTCTCCTTTAACCCCTTGCAAAAGTGAAAAATTAGGTTCTGCTAGTACTTTTTCATTTTTACAAATGTGTGCTTTGAAATCCTCTCTCTAGTATTTCTGCCTTTTTGAGTCACCTGTTTTGTAAAAAAGTACCCTTTCCACCACTTAAAACGTCCATACGGGCGTGCTCTTTCCAAAATGGGGTCACTTCTCTGGGTTTTTCATTTCTGAGGACCTCTGGAAATTTTTTAAAAGCGACATGACAGCTAAAATCTATGTCTGCTAATTCAGGCCTGCAAAAAACATATTTTGCACTTTAAATGTAGCGGCCTGCTGTGCACCAATATAGCAGGCTACGGGCACATATGGGGTGTTTTCAAAATGGGGAACATATACTGGGGTGCATTTTCTCCTTTAACCCCTTGTGAAAGTGAAAAATTAGGGTCTGCTAGTACTTTTTCATTTTTACAAATGTGTGCTTTGAAATCCTCTCTCTAGTTATTTCTGCCTTTTGTGAGACACCTGTTTGGTAAAAAGTCACCCTTTCCACCACTTAAAATGTCCGTACGGGCGTGCTCTTTCCAAAATGGGATTACTTCTTGGTGTTTTTCATTTCTGGAGACCTCTGGAAAAAAAAAATTAATGCGACATTGCAGCTAAAATCCATGCCTACTAATTCAGGACTGCAAAAAACATATTTTACACTTTGTCTCTAGAGGCCTGCTGTGCGCCAATACAGCAGGCTACGAGCACATATGGGGTGTTTGCAAAATGGGGAACATATACTGGGGTGGATTTTCTACTTTAACCCCTTGTGAAAATAAAAAATTAGGGTCTGCTAGTACTTTTTCATTTTTACAAATGTGTGCTTTGAAATCCTCTCTCTAGAATTTCTGCCTTCTGTGAGACACCTGTTTGGTAAAAAAGTACCCCTTCCACCACTTAAAATGTCCGTACGGGGGTGCTCTTTCCAAAATGGGGTCACTTCTTGGGATTTTACATTTCTGGGGACCTCTGAAAAAAAAATGTATGAAACATGGCAGCTAAAATCTATGTCTTCCAATTCAGGCATGCAAAAACCATATTTTGCACTTTGCCTGTAGCGGTCTGGTGTGCGCTAATGCAGCAGGCTACGAGCACATATGGGGTGTTTGCAAAATGGGGAACATATACTGGGGTGCATTTTCTCCTTTAACCCCTTGTGAAAGTGAAAAATGAGGGTCTGCTAGTACTTTTTCATTTTCACAAATGTGTGCTTTGAAATCCTCTCTCTAGTTTTTTCTGCCTTCTGTGAGTCACCTGTTTAGTAAAAAGTACCCTTTCCACCACTTAAAATGTGCGTACGGGGGTGCTCTTTCCAAAATGGGATCACTTCTTGGGGGTTTTCATTTCTGGGGACTTCTGGAAATTTTTTAAATGCGACATGGCATCTAAAATCCATGTCTGCTAATTTAGGCCTACAAAAACCATATTTTGCACATTGCCTGTAGCGGCCTGCTGTGCGCCTATACAGCAGGCTACGGGCACATATGGGGTGTTTGCAAAATGGGGAGAAAATGGGGAACATATACTGAGGTGCATTTTCTTTTTTAACCCCTTGTGAAAGTGAAAAATTAGGGTCTGCTAGTACTTTTTCACTTTTTACAAATTTGTGCTTTGAAATCCTCTCTAGTATTTCTGCCTTCTGTGAGTCACCTGTTTAGTAAAAAGTACCCTTTCCAACACTTAAAATGTCCGTACGGGGGTGCTCTTTCCAAAATGGGGTCACTTCTTTGGGTTTTTCATTTCTTGGGACCTCTAGAAATATTTTTTAATGCGACATGGCAGCTGAAATCCGTGTCTGCCAATTCAGGCCTCCAAAACCCATATTTTGCACTTTGCCTGTAGCGGCCTTCTGTGCATAAATACAGCAGGCTACGGGCACATAAGTGGGGTGTTTGCAAAATGGGGAACATATACTGGGGTGCATTTTCTCCTTTAACCCCTTCTGAAAATGAAAAATTATGGTCTGCTAGTACTTTTTCATTTTTACAAATGTGTGCTTTGAAATCCTCTCTCTAGTATTTCTGCCTTCTATGAGACACCTGTTTGGTAAAAAGTACCCTTTCCACCACTTAAAATGTCTGTACGGGGGTGCTCTTTCCCAAATGAGGTCACTTCTTGGGGTTTTTCATTTCTGGGGACCTCTGGAAATATTTTTTAATGTGACATGGCAGCTAAAATACTTGTCTGCCAATTCAGGCCTCCAAAACCCATATTTTGCACTTTGCCTATAGCGGCCTGCTGTGCATAAATACAGCAGGCTACGGGCACATATGGGGTGTTTGCAAAATGGGGAACATATACTGGGGTGCATTTTCTCCTTTAACCCCTTGTGAAAGTGAAAAATTAGGGTCTGCTAGTACTTTTTCATTTTTACAAATGTGTGCTTTGAAATCCTCTCTCTAGTTATTTCTGCCTTTTGTGAGACACCTGTTTGGTAAAAAGTACCCTTTCCACCACTTAAAATGTCTGTACGGGGGTGCTTTTTCCAAAATGGGGTCACTTCTTGGTGTTTTTCATTTCTGGGGACCTTTGAAAAAAAAATTAATGCGACATGGCAGCTAAAATCCATGCCTGCTAATTCAGGACTGCAAAAAACATATTTTGGACTTTGCCTGTAGCGGCCTGCTGTGCGCTAATACAGAAGGCTACGAGCACATTTGGGGTGTTTGCAAAATGAGGAGAAAATGGGAAACATATACTGGGATGCATTTTCTCCTTTAACCCCTTGTGAAAGTTAAAAATTAGGGTCTGTTAGTACTTTCTCATTTTTACAAATGTGTGCTTTGAAATCCTCTCTCTGGTATTTCTGCCTTCTGTGAGTCACCTGTTTAGTAAAAAGTACCCTTTCCACCACTTAAAATGTCCGTACGGGGGTGCTCTTTCCAAAATGGGGTCACTTCTTGGGGGTTTTCATTTCTGGGGACCTCTGGAAATTTTTTAAGTGCGACATGGCATCTAAAATCCATGTCTGCTAATTTAGGCCTACAAAAACCATATTTTGCACATTGCCTGTAGCGGCCTGCTGTGCACCAATATAGCAGGCTACGAGCACATATGGGGTTTTGCAAAATGGGGAGAAAATGGGGAACATATACTGGGGTGCATTTTATTTTTTTATTTTTTTTATTTGAAATACAACTTTATTATGATCTAAACGAAAAGATATGGGAATGACAGTAACAAACAGGATTCACCACTGGATATTGTGTGATGTGACTGTAGCAGTCTTAATATTGGAAATTTTAGGGAATATCTGCAGTCCCAAACAGCTAAATATGCAGGTCCAAAATATGAAGGATTTATTTAGTTTCTGTTTAACTGCCACATTCATTCCAAAGCCCATTCGTCTCCTTCAGCATCCCAAAAAGATTAAGCATATGCTCTGTTCAGCTAGATAATAAGGTGGCAAACACGCTGCACCACTGACATCACAGGACAGTTGCCTATAAAACTAGACTTCTGACTCTGGGCTCCACTTCATTCATCTCACAGATCATCATCTTCATCTGGCAGTGCTGTGGTCTGGGCAACTTGTAGATCGCGCTCATATTGTGCTGCAAGTGCAGGATCCATAACCACCTCTGGTGGTGCAAGAGCAGGCATGGCTACAAATTTAAGGTTAGGATCACCTATCAGTTTTCTGGCAAGCCAAAGGAATGGCTTTTCAAAATTGTAGTTACTCTTTGCGGAGACAGGTCTGGTAAGTGACAGGTCTGTGCTATAAGCAATGTGCTATAGCAATGAGTTGTATCTCTTCATCTTGACCTTTTTTTCCCGGATTTGCTTAGACAACGATTTATAATGCAAGCAGGCATTTTCAACCTACATTGATGATAAATGAAAATAAATATATAAATAATTTCAATAGAAAAATTCCAAATCCAAAAATTAAAAGTCTAAGCTGCCTGAACACCAACCAACCTAAGACTGTATAAAATAATAGATAGTTGAATAATATAAACAATATATCAAAGTGTAAATATGTTTTTTATTTTTTCTCTAATATAAAATCAAGGACGCATGTCTGAGTTACAGCAGAGTCAATGTGACATTGCTAAAAACACAGGGATGCATGTCTGCGAGACAACAGAGTCCATGTGACTTTGTGCAAAACTCAGGGATGCATGTCTGCGTGACAACAGAGTCCATGTGACTTTGCGCAAAACACAAGGATGCATGTCTGCGAGACAACAGAGTCCATGTGACTTTGTGCAAAACACAGGGATGCATGTCTGCGAGACAACAGAGTCCATGTGACTGCGCAAAACACAGGGATGCATGTCTGCGAGACAACAGAGTCCATGTGACTTTGTGCAAAACACAGGGATGCATGTCTGCGTGACAACAGAGTCCATGTGACTTTGTGCAAAACTCAGGGATGCATGTCTGCGTGACAACAGAGTCCATGTGACTTTGCGCAAAACACAGGGATGCATGTCTGCGTGACAACAGAGTCCATGTGACTTTGCTCAAAACACAGGGATGCATGTCTGCGTGACAACAGAGTCCATGTGACTTTGCGCAAAACACAGGGATGCATGTCTGCGTGACACCAGAGTCCATGTGACTTTGTGCAAAACACAGGGATGCATGTCTGCGTGACAACAGAGTCCATGTGACTTTGTGCAAAACTCAGGGATGCATGTCTGCGTGACAACAGAGTCCATGTGACTTTGCGCAAAACACAGGGATGCATGTCTGCGTGACAACAGAGTCCATGTGACTTTGCTCAAAACACAGGGATGCATGTCTGCGTGACAACAGAGTCCATGTGACTTTGCGCAAAACACAGGGATGCATGTCTGCGTGACACCAGAGTCCATGCCAACAGATAGTTATTTAAAAAAAAAAAAAAATAAACCAATTAGTTCTTTATAGAAAACAGTAAAATCGGCAGACGTACATGTGCAGTAGAAGTGATCCGTCATAGTACAAGTCTACGGGCGAGTATAACGGATCCGTCATAGTACAAGTCTATGGGCAAGTATAACGGATCCGTCATAGTACAAGTCTATGGGCGAGTATAACGGATCCGTCATAGTACAAGTCTATGGGCGAGTATAACGGATCCGTCATAGTACAAGTCTATGGCGAGTATAACGGATCCGTCATAGTGCAAGTCTATGGTTGAGTATAAATGATCTGTCATAGTACAAGTCTATGTGCGAGTAAAACATATGACAACATGCCTTGCAGGCACACAGCACCCCCCTCCCGTACAATGTCACCGAGCAGCCCCCCAATCTATAATCTCACCCAGCAGCCCCCCAGTATATTATCTCACATAACAGCCCCTCCCCAGAATACAATGTCACACAGCAGCCCCCAATATATAATCTCACCCAGCAGCCCCCCAGTATACAAAGTCACCCAGCAGCCCCCCAATATATAATCTCACACAGAAGCCCCTAAATCTATAATCTCACCCAGAAGCCCCCCAATCTATAATCTCACCCATCAGCCCCCCAGTATATAATGTCACATAGCCCCTCCCCCATTATATTATCTCACACAAAAGCCCCTCCCCAGTATATTATCTCACATAACAGCCACTCCCCCAGTATATTATCTCACAGAGCAGCCCCTCCCCCCAGTATATTATCTCACATAACAGCCACTCCCCCCAGTATATTATCTCACATAACAGCCCCTCCTCCCAGTATATAATCTCACACAGCAGCCCCCCCACACCATATAATCATCTCACACAGCAGCCCCCCCCCACATAGTATATAATCTCACACAGCCCCCACACAGTATATAATCTCACACAGCCCCCCCCACAGTATATAATCTCACACAGCCCCCCACACAGTATATAATCTCACACAGCCCCCCCACACAGTATATAATCTCACACAGCCCCCCACACAGTATATAATCTCACACAGCCCCCCCCCCCCCCACAGTATATAATCTCACACAGCCCCCCACACACAGTATGTAATCTCACACAGCCCCCACACAGTATATAATCTCACACAGCCCCCCACACACAGTATGTAATCTCACACAGCCCCCACACAGTATATAATCTCACACAGCCCCCCACACAGTACATAATCTCACACAGCCCCCCCCCCCCACAGTATATAATCTCACACAGCCCCCCCCACAGTATATAATCTCACACAGCCCCCCCACACAGTATATAATCTCACACAGCAGCCCCCCCCCACACAGTATATAATCTCACACAGCAGCCCCCGCTGCATACAAATCTCAGCCCCTCCCCAGTAGTCGCAGCCACCTCTCCAGTACGGTCAGACTCTCTCCTCTCGTTTCAATAGTTTTTATTTCCATTTTTTTTTTAATAAACAAATAAGTACAGATTCCGCGGGTTACCCACAGCTTTTACATCGTTTAAGACATGTTACAAACAGTGCTTCAAAAAAAAAAAAACATAAAAAGACAAAATCGACAAAGAAAAAAAAGAAAACAAAAACACAATTACATAAGATTATTGCCAAATAGATAGCTATGTTATAGATATCTGCCTGTGCCAGTTCTAAAACGGATCTTAAAAACAGCACTACCTTGTATCCTACCTCCACTGTATGACATATCCCGATTACTCAGTGAAACAGGGTGTGTTACGGGGAGAAGCACAAGGGGGACCGTGCCCAAGAGGCCCAATACCACTGAAATTTGGTAAAGCCCCCTTTCCCCAGCGAGATGATCTTCTCATAATTGTATGCATTATTTAGAGCAGGGATGCTCAACCTGCGGCTCTCCAGCTGTTGTAAAACTACAACTCCCACCATGCCCTGCTGTAGGCTGATATCTGTAAGCTGTTAGGGCATGCTGGGAGTTGTAGTTTAGCAGCAGCTGGGGGGCCGCAGGTTGAGCATGCCTGATTAGAGCAATGATTAGATCACTAAGAGGCGGTACATCTGGAGTTTTCCATCTCCTCAGCAGCACCAGTTTTGCTGGGATACAAAATATACAGAAAAGCTGCCGATAAGAGGATGGCAAAAGATCAACTCCTATGAATAACAATACCAGTTGTGGATTCCAATTAATCTTGCTGGGGAGTATTTGGGTCAGCAAGTCACGACATGCTGAACAGTAACTTTGTAGAATAGGGCATTCCCATAACACATGATACAATGTTCCCCTGCAACCGCACCCCCTCCAACAACAGTTGGAGGCCAATGCATACATACGCGCCAACTTGTCAGGGGTGTAGTACCATCTGAGAACCGTCTTCAGGGCAGACTCGCCATGTGATATGCACGTCAGATGTTTATGTATCATGCTAATAGCACATGTCCACTCTGCATCCGAAAACGGCTGACCCAGGTCTGTCTCCCAAGCCATCATTGGGTGGGAGCGCTTAAACTGAGACGGGTGTAAGATTGCATTGGACAAAGGTTTTAGTCCCTTTGAGTTACCTGTGATATGCACTTTCGCTAACCTATCCATTTTAACTCCTGTAGGGCGTAAACCCTGAATTAGGTGCCTGATCTGGAGGTATTTATAAAGTCCCTGGCTGGAAGAGAGAATTTTTCACACAGAGAGTGAAATGTTTGCGGTGTTCCTTGCTCCATTAGGTCCCCTACCCAGTGAATGGAGCTCGATCGCCAAGACAACAGGTCAGAGTGAGGCAGGAGAGACTGAATCAGTGAGAAGGGGATAGATGCAGGAGTAGGGGATTCATCTGCGTCCGCCAACTCATGGTACTTAGACCAAGCGGCAAGAGATGCTTGGACAGTTGGGCAAAGACCTTGTGGCAAAGGGACGTTCCAAAAGATAAGATGCAATAACTCTGATAGGGAGTATCCATTAGTTAAATGTTCCTCTAAATGTACCCATGGTATCTCTAAAGATGGCCTAACCCAACCCCTCAACATAGAAACCAACGTCGCTATGTAATATAATTTCAGATCGATAGACTCTCTCCTCTCAGTGCTACAGACGATGCTGAGCAGCCATCCCCGACCTTCCTACTCTGCAAACAGTGCGCCAGTGCCTGTGATAGAGGAGAGCACCGGCTGCCGACCCATGTGATGTCACGTGATATTGTGACGTCAGGAGGTCCTTAGCCATTCCCCTTCACCATACATTGCAGGCACACAGCCCCTCCTCCTTCCACAAACTCCTGCACGCTGCTAGCTCCTCCCACATTTGGTCATGTGACCAGTGACGTCACAACCCTTCTACCGACTCCATTTTGGCAGTTACAGTTCTCCTCACAGGGAGAAGTGGTGCAGTAATGGCGGGAAGCTGTGGTGTCACAATGTGATAGTGACAGCACGTCTAATGGATGAGAGACATTGCAGTGGGGGGGGGGGGACTTCTGGAGGGAGGCAGGGTGTGAGGAGAGGAGTTTGTTTCCACCTCACACACTGACTGAAGTGAGGGATCTGCAGGGTGACAAGATGGAGGAGTGAGGGGCCTCTGACAGGAAAATGGCTGTTAGTCCTATTTACACCATTAGTAACCTGTAGGATACCAGCACCGTGTACAGCCGGTCCCTGAGCGAAATCGCTTGGTGACCGGGGTGCGATGACTGCTCTGCGCGGCAGGCAGCCATCTTTCCTACAGCCACATGGAGGTTTTTTGTACAGGGCGACTGTCTCCGCCGAGGTCAGGCAGGGATTACCAGTGTTTGGCTGGAACAACGCTCCAGACAATGGCAGCGCTATAACGAACTTCCCTGCATGCAGCCATTCTAGCTGGTGACTGCGTGCAGAGAGGTTCTGTCCTTTTCTGCGCTGCTGTTGACTTGCTGGGACTTGTTGTGCACCACCACTGCGATTTAACCCTTTTTCCTGCTGAAAGAAGAACAACTGGAATTGCTTTTTTAATTTTTTTCTCCATTTGCAGCTCTATCCATGTCCTCCCCGGCTTTTTTTTACAAACGACATGTGGTCCGTGTGCTATCTAATTTATTTATTTTATTTTTTTTCCCACATTTGTGTTTATTCTTTGCCAATTTTTCCTTTTTTTTTGTTAAAAAATAAGGAATTGTAGTTAAGGAGGTATATATATATTCAGTACAGACCAAAAGTTTGGACACACCGTCTCATTCAAAGAGTTTTCTTTATTTTCATGACTATGAAAATTGTAGACTCACACTGAAGGCATCAAAACTATGAATTAACACATGTGGAATTATATACATAACAAAAAAGTGTGAAACAACTGAAAATATGTCATATTCTAGGTTCTTCAAAGTAGCCACCTTTTGCTTTGATTACTGCTTTGCACACTCTTGGCATTCTCTTGATGAGCTTCAAGAGGTAGTCACCTGAAACGGTCTTCCAGCAGTCTTGAAGGAGTTCCCAGAGATGCTTAGCACTTGTTGCCCCTTTTGCCTTCACTCTGCGGTCCAGCTCACCCCAAACCATCTCGATTGGGTTCAGGTCCGGTGACTGTGGAGGCCAGGTCATCTGGCGCAGCACCCCATCACTCTCCTTCATGGTCAAATAGCCCTTATACAGCCTAGAGGTGTGTTTGGGGTCATTGTCCTGTTAAAAAATATATGATGGTTCAACTAAACGCAAACCGGATGGAATAGCATGCCGCTGCAAGATGCTGTGGTAGCCATGCTGGTTCAGTATGCCTTAAATTTTGAATAAATCCCCAGCAGTGTCACCAGAAAAGCACCCCCACACCATCACACCTCCTCCTCCATGCTTCACGGTGGGAACCAGGCATGTAGAGTCCATCCGTTCACCTTTTCTGAGTCGCACAAAGACACGGTGGTTGGAACCAAAGATCTCAAATTTGGACTCATCAGACCAAAGCACAGATTTCCACTGGTCTAATGTCCATTCCTTGTGTTCTTTAGCCAAAGCAAGTCTCTTCTGCTTGTTGCCTGTCCTTAGCAGTGGTTTCCTAGCAGATATTCTACCATGAAGGCCTGATTCACACAGTCTCCTCTTAACAACGCAACTGATGGTCCCAACCATTTATAAGGCAAGAAATCCCACTTATTAAACCTGACCGGGCACACCTGTGAAGTGAAAACCATTTCAGGTGACTACCTCTTGAAGCTCATCAAGAGAATGCCAAGAGTGTGTAAAGCAGTAATCAAAGCAAAAGGTGGCTACTTTGAAGAACCTAGAATATGACATATTTTCAGTTGTTTCACACTTTTTTGTTATGTATATAATTCCACATGTGTTAATTTATAGTTTTAATGCCTTCAGTGTGAATCTACAATTTTCATAGTCATGAAAATAAAGAAAACTCTTTGAATGAGAAGGTGTGTCCAAACTTTTGGTCTGTACTGTATATATATATATATATATATATATATATATATATGTAAATTTTTAGCCAGTATTCACTTCTTAACACTGTAGTGAATTTTTAGATTAGTTTTTGCATGTGTGCGTGCTACAGAGCACGATCAGTAGTGTGCTCATTTGCATATGAACATTTTAGCATATTTTTTTTTTGTGTGTGTGAAAAAAGACCTGCAGTTAGTGGTAGTTATAGATATATATATATGATTACATTTCAGTTAGTGTCAATTAAGGTTTTTTCACTAACGCACCATCAGCGTACGTGCATTTTGAAACCACTGTGTCCATTACTGATCGTGTCCATTACAAATTTTTTTCTTTTTTTTTCTACTAAATTTAATTTCAAATTAATTACAAGGCCATTCATGTGTGAAAACACAACATACAGCCCTCACCCTAAAAAAAGGTTTCCACATTTGACATGTCACACCCCAATAAAATAAAAATTGCCCGTCCATCCCAACGACTATACTCAGCTGAAGAGGCATACGCCATGCTTACCTCAGATACTGAGCCTGCCATTGAGGGATAAGAGGAGGCCACTTTCCTCTGCTTCTCTACCCCCTCCTCATCAGGGACCCTATAGAAGGCGCCCCAGGATAGCAGCGGAGGCAGCCCCCCAGTGAGCCCACATGGGACCCACCCCCGGAGAATTATCAGCCCCAAATTCCTCAATTTGTGGGCAACTCAGGAATTCAGATAGATGAAGGATTCACAGAAATTTCTTTTTTTTTTTAAATCTTTTTCTCTGAAGATCTTCTAAATTTGATTGTAACCCAAAGAAATGTAGACACCATTTACAACTGCCAAACCTGCCCTGAAAAACCTGGCCTGTGCATCAGAGATTGTTTCAGAATCTACCACTCATCCATGGAGTATTAATTTGATTTCATCCATGATGTACCCTGCAGTTTTACCACCTTATATCTCTGATTTAGTCCGCATAGCTAACAGATCCACTTTTCACCAACTTCTACATATTCATTTCTGTCAAACACCTGTTAGGTCAAAAGTACCCTTTCCACCACTTAAAATGTCCGTACGGGGGTGCTCTTTCCTAAATGGGGTCACTTCTTGGGGTTTTTCATTTCTGGGGACCTCTGGAAATTTTTTAAATGCGACATGGCAGCTAAAATCCATGTCTGCTAATTCAGGCCTACAAAACCCATATTTTGCACTTTGCCTGTAGCGGCGTGCTGTGCGCCAATACAGCAGGCTACGAGCACATATCGGGTGTTTGCAAAATGGTGAAAAAATGGGGAACATATACTGGGATGCATTTTCTGCTTTAACCCCTTGTGAAAGTGAAAAATTAGGGTCTTCCAGTACTTTTTCATTTTAACAAATGTGTGCTTTGAAATCCTCTCTCTAGTATTTCTGCCTTCTGTGAATCACCTGTTTGGTAAAAAAAAAATACCCTTTCCACCACTTAAAATGTCCGTACGGGGGTGCTCTTTCCAAAATGGGGTCACTTCTTGGGGTTTTTCATTTCTGGGGACCTCTGGAAATTTTTGAAATGCGACATGGCAGCTAAAATCCATGCCTGCTAATTCAGGCCTGCAAAAAACATATTTTGCACTTTGCCTGTAGAGGCCTGCTGTGCGCCAATACAGCAGGCTACGAGCAAATATGAGGGGTTTGCAAAATGGGGAACATACACTGGGGTGCATTTTCTCCATAAACCCCTTGTGAAAAATTAGGGTCTGCTAGTACTTTTTCATTTTTACAAATGTGTGCTTTGAAATCCTCTCTAGTATTTCTGCCTTCTGTGAGTCACCTGTTTGGTAAAAAATACCCTTTCCACCACTTAAAATGTCCGTATGGGCGTGCTATTTCCAAAATGGGGTCACTTCTTGGGGTTTTCATTTCTGGGGACCTCTGGAAATTTTTTAAATGCGACATGGCAGCTAAAATCTATGTCTGCTAATTAAGGCCTACAAAAAACATATTTTGCACTTTGCCTGTAGCGGCCTGCTATGCACCAATACAGCAGGCTACGAGCACATATTTGGTGTTTTCAAAATGGGTAAAAAATGGGGAATATATACTGGGGCGCATTTTCTCCTTTAACCCCTTGTGAAACTGAAAAATTAGGTTCTGCTAGTACTTTTTCATTTTTACAAATGTGTGCTTTGAAATCCTCTCTCTAGTATTTCTGCCTTCTGTGAGACACCTGTTTGGTAAAAAGTACCCTTTCCACCACTTAAAATGTCCGTACGGGTGTGCTCTTTCCTAAATGGGGTCATTTCTTGGGGTTTTTCATTTCTGGGGACCTCTGGAAATTTTTTAAATGCGACATGGCAGGTAAAATCCATGTCTGCTAATTCAGGCCTACAAAAACCATATTTTGCACTTTGCCTGTAGCGACCTGCTGTGCGCCAATACAGCAGGCTACGAGCACATATGGGGTGTTTGCAAAATGGGGAGAAAATGAGGAACATATACTGGGGTGCATTTTCTCCTTTAACCCCTTGTGAAAGTAAAAAATTAGGGTCTGCTAGTACTTTTTCATTTTTACAAATGTGTGCTTTGACATCCCCTCTCTAGTTATTTCTGCCTTCTGTGAGACACCTGTTTGGTTTAAAGTACTTTTTCCATCACTTAAAATGTCCGTACGGGGGTGCTCTTTCCAAAATGGGGTCACTTCTTGGAGTTTTTCATTTCTGGGGACCTCTGGAAATTTTTTAAATGCGACATGGCAGGTAAAATCCATGTCTGCTAATTCAGGCCTGCAAAAACCATATTTTGCACTTTGCCTGTAGCAGCCCGCTGTGCGCCAATACAGCAGTCTACGAGCACATATGGGGTGTTTGCAAAATGGGGAGAAAATGGGGAACGTATACTGGGGTGCATTTTCTCCTTCAACTCCTTGTGAAAGTGAAAAATTGGGGTCTGCTAGTACTTTTTCATTTTTACAAATGTGTGCTTTGAAATCCTCTCTCTAGTATTTCTGCCTTCTGTGAATCACCTGTTTGGTAAAAAAAAATACCCTTTCCACCACTTAAAATGTCCGTACGGGGGTGCTCTTTCCAAAATGGGGTCACTTCTTGGGGTTTTTCATTTCTGGGGACCTCTGGAAATTTTTTAAATGCGACATGGCAGCTAAAATCTATGTCTGCTAATTCAAGCCTGCAAAAACCATATTTTGCACTTTGCCTGTAGCGACCTGCTGTGCGCCAATACAGCAGGCTACGAGCACATATGGGGTGTTTGCAAAATGGGGAGAAAATGGGGAACATATACTGGGGTGCATTTTCTCCTTCAACTCCTTGTGAAAGTGAAAAATTGGGGTCTGCTAGTACTTTTTCATTTTTACAAATGTGTGCTTTGAAATCCTCTCTCTAGTATTTCTGCCTTCTGTGAATCACCTGTTTGGTAAAAAAAAATACCCTTTCCACCACTTAAAATGTCCGTACGGGGGTGCTCTTTCCAAAATGGGGTCACTTCTTGGGGTTTTTCATTTCTGGGGACCTCTGGAAATTTTTTAAATGCGACATGGCAGCTAAAATCTATGTCTGCTAATTCAAGCCTGCAAAAACCATAATTTGCACTTTGCCTGTAGCGACCTGCTGTGCGACAATACAGGAGGCTACGGGCACATATGGGGTGTCTGCAAAATGGGGATAAAATGGGGAACATATACTGGGGTACATTTTCTCCTTTAACCCTTTGTGAAAGTGAAAAATTAGGGTCTGCTAGTACTTTTTCATTTTTACAAATGTGTGCTTTGAAATCCTCTCTCTAGTATTTCTGCCTTCTGTGAGACACCTGTTTGGTAAAAAGTACCCTTTCCAACACTTAAAATGTCCGTTCGGGCGTGCTCTTTCCAAAATGGGGTCACTTCTTGGGGTTTTTCATTTCTGGGGACCTCTGGAAATGTTTAAAATGCAACATGGCAGCTAAAATCCATGTCTGCTAATTCAGGCCTGCAAAACCCATATTTTGCACTTTGCCTGTAGCGGCCTGCTGTGCGCCAATACAGAAGGCTACGAGCACATATGAGGTGTTTGCAAAATGGGGAGAAAATGGGGAACATATACTGGGGTGCATTTTCTCCTTTAACCCCTTGTGAAAGTAAAAAATTGGGGTCTGCTAGTACTTTTTCATTTTAACAAATGTGTGCTTTGAAATCCTCTCTCTAGTATTTCTGCCTTCTGTGAATCACCTGTTTGGTAAAAAAAAATACCCTTTCCACCACTTAAAATGTCCGTACGGGGGCGGGGGTGCTCTTTCCAAAATGGGGTCACTTCTTGGGGTTTTTCATTTCTGGGGACCTCTGGAAAAAATTTTAATGCGACATGGCAGCTAAAATCTATGTCTGCTAATTCAGGCCTGCAAAAAACATATTTTGCACTTTGCCTGTAGCAGCCCGCTGTGCGCCAATACAGCAGGCTACGAGCACATATGGGGTGTTTGCAAAATGGGGAGAAAATGTGGAACATATACTGGGGTGCATTTTCTCCTTTAACTCCTTGTGAAAGTGAAAAATTGGGGTCTGCTAGTACTTTTTCATTTTTACAAATGTGTGCTTTGAAATCCTCTCTCTAGTATTTCTGCCTTCTGTGAGACACCTGTTTGGTAAAAAAGTACCCTTTCCACCACTTAAAATGTCCGTACGGGGGTGCTCTTTTCAAAATGGGGTCACTTCTTGGGGTTTTTCATTTCTGGGGACCTCTGGAAATTTTTTAAATGTGACATGGCAGCTAAAATCTATGACTGCTAATTCAGGCCTACAAAAACCATATTTTGCACTTTGCCTGTAGCAGCCCGCTGTGCGCCAATACAGCAGGCTACGAGCACATATCGGGTGTTTGTAAAATGGGGAGAAAATGGGAAACATATACTGGGGTACATTTTCTCCTTTAACCCCTTGTGAAAGTGAAAAATTAGGGTCTGCTAGTACTTTTTCATTTTTACAAATGTGTGCTTTGAAATCCTCTCTCTAGTATTTCTGCCTTCTGTGAGACACCTGTTTGGTATAAAGTACTTTTTCCATCACTTAAAATGTCCGTACGGGGGTGCTCTTTCCAAAATGGGGTCACTTCTTGGGGTTTTTCATTTCTGGGGACCTCTGGAAATTTTTTTAATGCGACATGGCAGCAAAAATCCATGTCTGCTAATTCAGGCCTGCAAAAACCATATTTTGCACTTTGCCTGTAGCGGGGTTATTAAGGGTTAAGGTTTGTGAGAGGCAGTGCTGACTTAATTAGGCTGCACCTGTGCACTGCCCATTTATACCTTCTCCTCCCACAGCTTTCTGCCGGATCTTTGTGCCTCAGAGAAAGCGTTCCCTACCATGTTAGTTTGCCTTGCCTGTTGCCGAACCCGTTGCTACCGTCTACTCGCCTTTGAACCTTTGCCGCCTGCCCTGACCTCTGCTACGTCCGACTACGCTCTTGCCTTCTCCCTGTGTACCACGCCTTATCAGCTGCCAGAGAGGTTGAGTTGTTACTAGGGGACACGACCTGGTAGTTACCGCCGCAGCAAATCCATCCCGCTTTGCGGCGGGCTCTGGTGAAGACCAGTAACTGCTTAGAACCGGTCCTTTAGTACAACCCGCGCCATCGCCTCTGTGGTCCAGAGGATCCACTACCTGTCCTGCCGGTACGTGACACTGCTGCTAGAACTCTGTGTGGCATTGACCTGGTCTCTAATCTGAGCTGCTATTAACCTGCGATTTCTGAGGCTGGTGACTTCCTTTCCTGTGGCGGTCCACATGTGAGCCAGTTTCTTTGTAGCGCTTGATGGTTTTTGTGACTGCACTTGGGGACACTTTCAAAGTTTTCCCAATTTTTCGGACTGACTGACCATTTCTTAAAGTAATGATGGCCACTCGTTTTTTTTTTACTTAGCTGCTTTTTTCTTGCCATAATACAAATTCTAACAGTCTATTCAGTAGGACTATCAGCTGTGTATCCACCTGACTTCTCCACAACGCAACTGATGGTCCCAACCCCATTTATACGGCAAGAAATCCCACTTATTAAACCTGACAGGGCACACCTGTGAAGTGAAAACCATTTCAGGTGACTACCTCTTGAAGCTCATCAAGAGAATGCCAAGAGTGTGCAAAGCAGTAATCAAAGCAAAAGGTGGCTACTTTGAAGAACCTAGAATATGACATATTTTCAGTTGTTTCACACTTTTTTGTTATGTATATAATTCCACATGTGTTAATTTATAGTTTTGATGCCTTCAGTGTGAATCTACAATTTTCATAGACATGAAAATAAAGAAAACTCTTTGAAAGAGAAGGTGTGTCCAAACTTTTGGTCTGTACTGTACATGTACAGTAGAAGAGATCAGGCACGAAGACCTGATAACTAGGGATGGGCGATCGGGCAGTGGAGGAATCCCGTTATGACGGAATGGAAAACAGAAGCCTTTAAGAGGCATTGAGTCATAGTACAAGTCTACGGGCGAGTATAACGGATCCGTCATAGTACAAGTCTACGGGCGAGTATAACGGATCAGTCATAGTACAAGTCTACGGGCGAGTATAACGGATCCGTCATAGTACAAGTCTACGGGCATGTATAACATATGACAACATGCCTTGCAGGCACACAGCACCCCCCTCCCGTATATAATCTCACTCAGCAGCCCCCCTAGTATACAATGTCACCCAGCAGCCCCCCCAATCTATAATCTCACCCAGCAGCCCCCCCGTATACAATGTCACATAACAGCCCCTCCCCCATTATACAATGTCACACAGCAGCCCCCCAATCTATAATCTCACCCAGCAGCCCCCCAGTATATTATCTCACATAACAGCCCCTCCCCCAGAATACAATGTCACACAGCAGCCCCCCCAATATATAATCTTACCCAGCAGCCCCCCAGTATACAATGTCACACAGCAGCCCCCCAATATATTATCTCACCCAGAAGCCCCCAATATATAATCTCACCCAGAAGCCCCCAATATATAATCTCACCCAGAAGCCCCCCAATCTATAATCTCACCCAGCAGCCCCCCAGTATATAATGTCACATAGCCCCTCCCCCCAGTATATTATCTCACACAACAGCCCCTCCCCCAGTATATTATGTCACATAGCAGCCCCTCCCCCCAGTATATTATCTCACAGAGCAGCCCCCCCCACACCGTATATAATCTCCCACAGCCCCCCCACACAGTATATATTCTCCCACAGCCCCCCCCCCACACAGTATATAATCTCACACAGCCCCCCCCCACACAGTATATAATCTCACACAGCCCCACACACAGTATATAATCTCACACAGCCCCCCAAGTATATAATCTCTCACAGCCCCCCCCCCACACAGTATATGATCTCACACAGCAGCTCCCCCCACACAGTATATAATCTCACCCAGAAGCCCCCCGTATACAATGTCACATAACAGCCCCTCCCCCATTATACAATGTCACACAGCAGCCCCCCAATCTATAATCTCACCCAGCAGCCCCCCAGTATATTATCTCACATAACAGCCCCTCCCCCAGAATACAATGTCACACAGCCCCCCCCCCCAATATATAATCTTACCCAGCAGCCCCCCCCAGTATACAATGTCACACAGCAGCCCCCCAATATATTATCTCACCCAGAAGCCCCCAATATATAATCTCACCCAGAAGCCCCCCCAATCTATAATCTCACCCAGCAGCCCCCCAGTATATAATGTCCCATAGCCCCTCCCCCCAGTATATTATCTCACACAACAGCCCCTCCCCCAGTATATTATGTCACATAGCAGCCCCTCCCCCCAGTATATTATCTCACATAACAGCCCCTCCCCCCAGTATATTATCTCACAGAGCAGCCCCCCCACACCGTATATAATCTTACACAGCAGCCCCCCACACAGTATATAATTTCCCACAGCCCCCCCACACAGTATATAATCTCACACAGCCCCCCCACACAGTATATAATCTCACACAGCCCCCCCACACAGTATATAATCTCACACAGCCCCCCCACACAGTATATAATCTCACACAGCCCCCCCACACAGTATATAATCTCACACAGACCCCCACACAGTATACAATCTCACACAGCCCCCCCCCCACAGTATATAATCTCACACAGCCCCCCACACAGTATATAATCTCACACAGCCCCCCCACACAGTATATAATCTCACACAGCTCCCCACACACAGTATATAATCTCACACAGCAGCCCCCCCCACACAGTATATAATCTCACACAGCCCCCCCCACACTTTATAATCTCACACAGCCCCCCGACACAGTATATAATCTCACACCCCCCCCCCCCACACACAGTATATAATCTCACACAGCCCCCCCACACAGTATATAATCTCACACAGCCCCCCCACACAGTATATAATCTCACACAGACCCCCACACAGTATACAATCTCACACAGCCCCCCCCCCCCCCACAGTATATAATCTCACACAGCCCCCCACACAGTATATAATCTCACACAGCCCCCCCACACAGTATATAATCTCACACAGCTCCCCACACACAGTATATAATCTCACACAGCAGCCCCCCCCCACACAGTATATAATCTCACACAGCCCCCCCCCACAATTTATAATCTCACACAGCCCCCCGACACAGTATATAATCTCACACCCCCCCCACACACAGTATATAATCTCACACAACCCCCCCACACAGTATATAATCTCACACAGCAGCCCCCCCACACAGTATATGATCTCACACAGCAGCCCCCCCCCCCACACAGTATATAATCTCACACAGCAGCCCCCAATCTAGAATCTCACCCAGAAGCCCCCCGTATACAATGTCACATAACAGCCCCTCCCCCATTATACAATGTCACACAGCAGCCCCCCAATCTATAATCTCACCAGCAGCCCCCCAGTATATTATCTTACATAACAGCCCCCCCCCACACAGTATATAATCTCACACAGCCCCCCCCCCACACACAGTATATAATCTCACACAGCCCCCCACACAGTATACAATCTCACACAGCCCCCCCCCACACACAGTATATAATCTCACACAGCCCCCCACACAGTATATAATCTCACACAGCCCCCCACACAGTATATAATCTCACACAGCTCCCCACACACAGTATATAATCTCACACAGCAGCCCCCCCCCACACAGTATATAATCTCACACAGCCCCCCCCACACTTTATAATCTCACACAGCCCCCCCACACAGTATATAATCTCACACAGCCCCCCCACACAGTATATAATCTCACACAGCCCCCCACACAGTACATAATCTCACACAGCCCCCCCCCCCCACAGTATATAATCTCACACAGCCCCCCACACACAGTATGTAATCTCACACAGCCCCCACACAGTATATAATCTCACACAGCAGCCCCCCCCCCCACAGTATATAATCTCACACAGCCCCCCACACACAGTATGTAATCTCACACAGCCCCCCCACACAGTATATAATCTCACACAGCCCCCCCCCCCCCACAGTATATAATCTCACACAGCCCCCCACACACAGTATGTAATCTCACACAGCCCCCCCACAGTATATAATCTCACACAGCAGCCCCCCCCCACACAGTATATAATCTCACACAGCAGCCCCCGCTGCATACAAATCTCATCCCCTCCCCAGTAGTCGCAGCCACCTCTCCAGTACGGTCAGACTCTCTCCTCTCGTTTCAATAGTTTTTATTTCCATTTTTTAAATTTTTTTAAAATAAGCAAATAAGTACAGATTCCGCGGGTTACCCACAGCTTTTACATTGTTTAAGACATGTTACAAACAGTGCTTAAAAAAAACATTAAAAACATAAAAAGACAAAATCGACAAAGAAAAAAAAGAAAACAAAAACACAATTACATAAGATTATTGCCAAATAGATAGCTATGTTATAGATATCTGCCTGTGCCAGTTCTAAAACGGATCTTAAAAAACAGCACTACCTTGTATCCTACCTCCACTGTATGACATATCCCGATTACTCAGTGAAACAGGGTGTGTTACGGGGAGAAGCACAAGGGGGACCGTGCCCAAGAGGCCCAATACCACTGAAATTTGGTAAAGCCCCCTTTCCCCAGCGAGATGATCTTCTCATAATTGTATGCATTATTTAGAGCAGGGATGCTCAACCTGCGGCTCTCCAGCTGTTGTAAAACTACAACTCCCACCATGCCCTGCTGTAGGCTGATATCTGTAAGCTGTTAGGGCATGCTGGGAGTTGTAGTTTAGCAGCAGCTGGGGGGCCGCAGGTTGAGCATGCCTGATTAGAGCAATGATTAGATCACTAAGAGGCGGTACATCTGGAGTTTTCCATCTCCTCAGCAGCACCAGTTTTGCTGGGATACAAAATATACAGAAAAGCTGCCGATAAGAGGATGGCAAAAGATCAACTCCTATGAATAACAATACCAGTTGTGGATTCCAATTAATCTTGCTGGGGAGTATTTGGGTCAGCAAGTCACGACATGCTGAACAGTAACTTTGTAGAATAGGGCATTCCCATAACACATGATACAATGTTCCCCTGCAACCGCACCCCCTCCAACAACAGTTGGAGGCCAATGCATACATACGCGCCAACTTGTCAGGGGTGTAGTACCATCTGAGAACCGTCTTCAGGGCAGACTCGCCATGTGATATGCACGTCAGATGTTTATGTATCATGCTAATAGCACATGTCCACTCTGCATCCGAAAACGGCTGACCCAGGTCTGTCTCCCAAGCCATCATTGGGTGGGAGCGCTTAAACTGAGACGGGTGTAAGATTGCATTGGACAAAGGTTTTAGTCCCTTTGAGTTACCTGTGATATGCACTCTCGCTAACCTATCCATTTTAACTCCTGTAGGGCGTAAACCCTGAATTAGGTGCCTGATCTGGAGGTATTTATAAAAGTCCCTGGCTGGAAGAGAGAATTTTTCACACAGAGTGAAATGTTTGCGGTGTTCCTTGCTCCATTAGGTCCCCTACCCAGTGAATGGAGCTCGATCGCCAAGACAACAGGTCAGAGTGAGGCAGGAGAGACTGAATCAGTGAGAAGGGGATAGATGCAGGAGTAGGGGATTCATCTGCGTCCGCCAACTCATGGTACTTAGACCAAGCGGCAAGAGATGCTTGGACAGTTGGGCAAAGACCTTGTGGCAAAGGGACGTTCCAAAAGATAAGATGCAATAACTCTGATAGGGAGTATCCATTAGTTAAATGTTCCTCTAAATGTACCCATGGTATCTCTAAAGATGGCCTAACCCAACCCCTCAACATAGAAACCAACGTCGCTATGTAATATAATTTCAGATCGATAGACTCTCTCCTCTCAGTGCTACAGACGATGCTGAGCAGCCATCCCCGACCTTCCTACTCTGCAAACAGTGCGCCAGTGCCTGTGATAGAGGAGAGCACCGGCTGCCGACCCATGTGATGTCACGTGATATTGTGACGTCAGGAGGTCCTTAGCCATTCCCCTTCACCATACAGTGCAGGCACACAGCCCCTCCTCCTTCCACAAACTCCTGCACGCTGCTAGCTCCTCCCACATTTGGTCATGTGACCAGTGACGTCACAACCCTTCTACCGACTCCATTTTGGCAGTTACAGTTCTCCTCACAGGGAGAAGTGGTGCAGTAATGGCGGGAAGCTGTGGTGTCACAATGTGATAGTGACAGCACGTCTAATGGATGAGAGACATTGCAGTGGGGGAGGGGGGGACTTCTGGAGGGAGGCAGGGTGTGAGGAGAGGAGTCTGTTTCCACCTCACACACTGACTGAAGTGAGGGATCTGCAGGGTGACAAGATGGAGGAGTGAGGGGCCTCTGACAGGAAAATGGCTGTTAGTCCTATTTACACCATTAGTAACCTGTAGGATACCAGCACCGTGTACAGCCGGTCCCTGAGCGAAATCGCTTGGTGACCGGGGTGCGATGACTGCTCTGCGCGGCAGGCAGCCATCTTTCCTACAGCCACATGGAGGTTTTTTGTACAGGGCGACTGTCTCCGCCGAGGTCAGGCAGGGATTACCAGTGTTTGGCTGGAACAACGCTCCAGACAATGGCAGCGCTATAACGAACTTCCCTGCATGCAGCCATTCTAGCTGGTGACTGCGTGCAGAGAGGTTCTGTCCTTTTCTGCGCTGCTGTTGACTTGCTGGGACTTGTTGTGCACCACCACTGCGATTTAACCCTTTTTCCTGCTGAAAGAAGAACAACTGGAATTGCTTTTTTAATTTTTTTCTCCATTTGCAGCTCTATCCATGTCCTCCCCGGCTTTTTTTTTACAAACGACATGTGGTCCGTGTGCTATCTAATTTATTTATTTTATTTTTTTTCCCACATTTGTGTTTATTCTTTGCCAATTTTTCCTTTTTTTTTTGTTAAAAAATAAGGAATTGTAGTTAAGGAGGTATATATATATATTCAGTACAGACCAAAAGTTTGGACACACCGTCTCATTCAAAGAGTTTTCTTTATTTTCATGACTATGAAAATTGTAGACTCACACTGAAGGCATCAAAACTATGAATTAACACATGTGGAATTATATACATAACAAAAAAGTGTGAAACAACTGAAAATATGTCATATTCTAGGTTCTTCAAAGTAGCCACCTTTTGCTTTGATTACTGCTTTGCACACTCTTGGCATTCTCTTGATGAGCTTCAAGAGGTAGTCACCTGAAACGGTCTTCCAGCAGTCTTGAAGGAGTTCCCAGAGATGCTTAGCACTTGTTGCCCCTTTTGCCTTCACTCTGCGGTCCAGCTCACCCCAAACCATCTCGATTGGGTTCAGGTCCGGTGACTGTGGAGGCCAGGTCATCTGGCGCAGCACCCCATCACTCTCCTTCATGGTCAAATAGCCCTTATACAGCCTAGAGGTGTGTTTGGGGTCATTGTCCTGTTAAAAAATATATGATGGTTCAACTAAACGCAAACCGGATGGAATAGCATGCCGCTGCAAGATGCTGTGGTAGCCATGCTGGTTCAGTATGCCTTAAATTTTGAATAAATCCCCAGCAGTGTCACCAGAAAAGCACCCCCACACCATCACACCTCCTCCTCCATGCTTCACGGTGGGAACCAGGCATGTAGAGTCCATCCGTTCACCTTTTCTGAGTCGCACAAAGACACGGTGGTTGGAACCAAAGATCTCAAATTTGGACTCATCAGACCAAAGCACAGATTTCCACTGGTCTAATGTCCATTCCTTGTGTTCTTTAGCCAAAGCAAGTCTCTTCTGCTTGTTGCCTGTCCTTAGCAGTGGTTTCCTAGCAGATATTCTACCATGAAGGCCTGATTCACACAGTCTCCTCTTAACAACGCAACTGATGGTCCCAACCATTTATAAGGCAAGAAATCCCACTTATTAAACCTGACCGGGCACACCTGTGAAGTGAAAACCATTTCAGGTGACTACCTCTTGAAGCTCATCAAGAGAATGCCAAGAGTGTGCAAAGCAGTAATCAAAGCAAAAGGTGGCTACTTTGAAGAACCTAGAATATGACATATTTTCAGTTGTTTCACACTTTTTTGTTATGTATATAATTCCACATGTGTTAATTTATAGTTTTAATGCCTTCAGTGTGAATCTACAATTTTCATAGTCATGAAAATAAAGAAAACTCTTTGAATGAGAAGGTGTGTCCAAACTTTTGGTCTGTACTGTGTATATATATATATATATATATATATATATATATATATATGTAAATTTTTAGCCAGTATTCACTTCTTAACACTGTAGTGAATTTTTAGATTAGTTTTTGCATGTGTGCGTGCTACAGAGCACGATCAGTAGTGTGCTCATTTGCATATGAACATTTTAGCATATTTTTTTTTTGTGTGTGTGTGAAAAAAGACCTGCAGTTAGTGGTAGTTATAGATATATATATATATGATTACATTTCAGTTAGTGTCAATTAAGGTTTTTTCACTAACGCACCATCAGCGTACGTGCATTTTGAAACCACTGTGTCCATTACTGATCGTGTCCATTACAAATTTTTTTCTTTTTTTTTCTACTAAATTTAATTTCAAATTAATTACAAGGCCATTCATGTGTGAAAACACAACATACAGCCCTCACCCTAAAAAAAGGTTTCCACATTTGACATGTCACACCCCAATAAAATAAAAATTGCCCGTCCATCCCAACGACTATACTCAGCTGAAGAGGCATACGCCATGCTTACCTCAGATACTGAGCCTGCCATTGAGGGATAAGAGGAGGCCACTTTCCTCTGCTTCTCTACCCCCTCCTCATCAGGGACCCTATAGAAGGCGCCCCAGGATAGCAGCGGAGGCAGCCCCCCAGTGAGCCCACATGGGACCCACCCCCGGAGAATTATCAGCCCCAAATTCCTCAATTTGTGGGCAACTCAGGAATTCAGATAGATGAAGGATTCACAGAAATTTCTTTTTTTTTAAATCTTTTTCTCTGAAGATCTTCTAAATTTGATTGTAACCCAAAGAAATGTAGACACCATTTACAACTGCCAAACCTGCCCTGAAAAACCTGGCCTGTGCATCAGAGATTGTTTCAGAATCTACCACTCATCCATGGAGTATTAATTTGATTTCATCCATGATGTACCCTGCAGTTTTACCACCTTATATCTCTGATTTAGTCCGCATAGCTAACAGATCCACTTTTCACCAACTTCTACATATTCATTTCTGTCAAACACCTGTTAGGTCAAAAGTACCCTTTCCACCACTTAAAATGTCCGTACGGGGGTGCTCTTTCCTAAATGGGGTCACTTCTTGGGGTTTTTCATTTCTGGGGACCTCTGGAAATTTTTTAAATGCGACATGGCAGCTAAAATCTATGTCTGCTAATTCAGGCCTACAAAACCCATATTTTGCACTTTGCCTGTAGCGGCGTGCTGTGCGCCAATACAGCAGGCTACGAGCACATATCGGGTGTTTGCAAAATGGTGAAAAAATGGGGAACATATACTGGGATGCATTTTCTGCTTTAACCCCTTGTGAAAGTGAAAAATTTGGGTCTTCCAGTACTTTTTCATTTTAACAAATGTGTGCTTTGAAATCCTCTCTCTAGTATTTCTGCCTTCTGTGAATCACCTGTTTGGTAAAAAAAAAATACCCTTTCCACCACTTAAAATGTCCGTACGGGGGTGCTCTTTCCAAAATGGGGTCACTTCTTGGGGTTTTTCATTTCTGGGGACCTCTGGAAATTTTTGAAATGCGACATGGCAGCTAAAATCCATGCCTGCTAATTCAGGCCTGCAAAAAACATATTTTGCACTTTGCCTGTAGAGGCCTGCTGTGCGCCAATACAGCAGGCTACGAGCAAATATGAGGGGTTTGCAAAATGGGGAACATACACTGGGGTGCATTTTCTCCATAAACCCCTTGTGAAAAATTAGGGTCTGCTAGTACTTTTTCATTTTTACAAATGTGTGCTTTGAAATCCTCTCTAGTATTTCTGCCTTCTGTGAGTCACCTGTTTGGTAAAAAAATACCCTTTCCACCACTTAAAATGTCCGTATGGGCGTGCTATTTCCAAAATGGGGTCACTTCTTGGGGTTTTCATTTCTGGGGACCTCTGGAAATTTTTTAAATGCGACATGGCAGCTAAAATCTATGTCTGCTAATTAAGGCCTACAAAAAACATATTTTGCACTTTGCCTGTAGCGGCCTGCTGTGCACCAATACAGCAGGCTACGAGCACATATTTGGTGTTTTCAAAATGGGTAAAAAATGGGGAATATATACTGGGGAGCATTTTCTCCTTTAACCCCTTGTGAAACTGAAAAATTAGGTTCTGCTAGTACTTTTCATTTTTACAAATGTGTGCTTTGAAATCCTCTCTCTAGTATTTCTGCCTTCTGTGAGACACCTGTTTGGTAAAAAGTACCCTTTCCACCACTTAAAATGTCCGTACGGGTGTGCTCTTTCCTAAATGGGGTCATTTCTTGGGGTTTTTCATTTCTGGGGACCTCTGGAAATTTTTTAAATGCGACATGGCAGCTAAAATCCATGTCTGCTAATTCAGGCCTACAAAAACCATATTTTGCACTTTGCCTGTAGCGACCTGCTGTGCGCCAATACAGCAGGCTACAAGCACATATGGGGTGTTTGCAAAATGGGGAGAAAATGAGGAACATATACTGGGGTGCATTTTCTCCTTTAACCCCTTGTGAAAGTAAAAAATTAGGGTCTGCTAGTACTTTTTCATTTTTACAAATGTGTGCTTTGACATCCCCTCTCTAGTTATTTCTGCCTTCTGTGAGACACCTGTTTGGTTTAAAGTACTTTTTCCATCACTTAAAATGTCCGTACGGGGGTGCTCTTTCCTAAATGGGGTCATTTCTTGGGGTTTTTCATTTCTGGGGACCTCTGGAAATTTTTTAAATGCGACATGGCAGCTAAAATCCATGTCTGCTAATTCAGGCCTACAAAAACCATATTTTGCACTTTGCCTGTAGCGACCTGCTGTGCGCCAATACAGCAGGCTACGAGCACATATGGGGTGTTTGCAAAATGGGGAGAAAATGGGGAACGTATACTGGGGTGCATTTTCTCCTTCAACTCCTTGTGAAAGTGAAAAATTGGGGTCTGCTAGTACTTTTTCATTTTTACAAATGTGTGCTTTGAAATCCTCTCTCTAGTATTTCTGCCTTCTGTGAATCACCTGTTTGGTAAAAAAAAATACCCTTTCCACCATTTAAAATGTCCGTACGGGGGTGCTCTTTCCAAAATGGGGTCACTTCTTGGGGTTTTTCATTTCTGGGGACCTCTGGAAATGTTTAAAATGCAACATGGCAGCTAAAATCCATGTCTGCTAATTCAGGCCTGCAAAACCCATATTTTGCACTTTGCCTGTAGCGGCCTGCTGTGCGCCAATACAGAAGGCTACGAGCACATATGAGGTGTTTGCAAAATGGGGAGAAAATGGGGAACATATACTGGGGTGCATTTTCTCCTTTAACCCCTTGTGAAAGTAAAAAATTGGGGTCTGCTAGTACTTTTTCATTTTAACAAATTTGTGCTTTGAAATCCTCTCTCTAGTATTTCTGCCTTCTGTGAATCACCTGTTTGGTAAAAAAAATACCCTTTCCACCACTTAAAATGTCCGTACGGGGGTGCTCTTTCCAAAATGGGGTCACTTCTTGGGGTTTTTCATTTCTGGGGACCTCTGGAAAAAATTTTAATGCGACATGGCAGCTAAAATCTATGTCTGCTAATTCAGGCCTGCAAAAAACATATTTTGCACTTTGCCTGTAGCAGCCTGCTGTGCGCCAATACAGCAGGCTACGAGCACATATGGGGTGTTTGCAAAATGGGGAGAAAATGTGGAACATATACTGGGGTGCATTTTCTCCTTTAACTCCTTGTGAAAGTGAAAAATTGGGGTCTGCTAGTACTTTTTCATTTTTACAAATGTGTGCTTTGAAATCCTCTCTCTAGTATTTCTGCCTTCTGTGAGACACCTGTTTGGTAAAAAGTACCCTTTCCACCACTTTAAATGTCCGTACGGGGGTGCTCTTTTCAAAATGGGGTCACTTCTTGGGGTTTTTCATTTCTGGGGACCTCTGGAAATTTTTTAAATGCAACATGGCAGCTAAAATCTATGTCTGCTAATTCAGGCCTACAAAACCCGTATTTTGCACTTTGCCTGTAGCGGCCTGCTATGCACCAATGCAGCAGGCTACGAGCACATATGAGGTGTTTGCAAAATGAGGAACATATACTGGGGTGCATTTTCTCCTTAAACCCCTTGTGAAAAATTAGGGTCTGCTTGTACTTTTTCATTTTTACAAATGTGTGCTTTGAAATCCTCTCTAGTATTTCTGCCTTCTGTGAGTCGCCTGTTTGGTAAAAAATACCCTTTCCACCACTTAAAATGTCCGTACGGGCGTGCTATTTCCAAAATGGGGTCACTTCTTGGGGTTTTTCATTTCTGGGGACCTCTGAGAAATTTTTTAAATGCGACATGGCAGCTAAAATCTATGTCTGCTAATTACCTCAGCCGTGTTAGCCCCCCCCATATCAAAATTTTTGAACAAAATATGTGCAGTTGGTTAGATCTTTGTTAGATCAGGTTAGATCAATTGTTCTTTGCGTTAGATCTCATACAGAAGTAGAGATATTAACAGTTATTTGCAGGGGGGGCTAACCCGTCATCAGCCCCCCCTTATCAAAAAATTGACCAAACAATTAGCTATTTTGGAAGATATTTGTTAGATCAGGTATGATCAACTAGTTGTTTTGTTAGATCTCACATAATTGCAGACTTATTAAGTGATTAATGAGGGAGGGCTAGCCCCCCCCCCCCCCACATGCAATTTTCAGGTAAAATTTGATGCATACTAATAGGCCTACGTTAGATCCGGTAAGATCAAGTGGTTTCAACGTTAGATCTCATTTAATTACAGAGATATTTCACATAAAAATACAGATATTAGGTAGTATTAAATAGGGGGGCTAGCCCCCCCACATGCAATTTTCTGGTAAAATTTGATGCAGACTAATAGGCCTTCATTAGATCCGGTAAGATCAAGTGGTTTCAACGTTAGATCTCATATAATTACAGAGATATCATGGATATTTGGTATTACGTCAGGGGGGGCTAGCCCCCCCACATGCAATTTTCAGGTAAAATTTGATGCAGACTAATAGGCCTTCGTTAGATCCGGTAAGATCAAGTGGTTTAACGTTAGATCTCATTTAATTACAGAGATATTTCACATAAAAATACAGATATTAGGTAGTATTAAATAGGGGGGCTAGCCCCCCCACATGCAATTTTCTGGTAAAATTTGATGCAGACTAATAGGCCTTCGTTAGATCCGGTAAGATCAAGTGGTTTCAACGTTAGATCTCATATAATTACAGAGATATTTCACATAAAAATACAGATATTAGGTAGTATTAAATAGGGGGGCTAGCCCCCCCACATGCAATTTTCTGGTAAAATTTGATGCATACTAATAGGCCTTCATTAGATCCGGTAAGATCAAGTGGTTTCAACATTAGATCTCATATAATTTCAGAGATATTATGGATATTTTGTATTACGTCAGGGGGGGCTAGCCCCCCCACATGCAATTTTCAGGTAAAATTTGATGCAGACTAATAGGCCTTCGTTAGATCCGGTAAGATCAAGTGGTTTCAACGTTAGATCTCATTTAATTACAGAGATATTTCACATAAAAATACAGATATTAGGTAGTATTAAATAGGGGGGGGCTAGCCCCCCCCACATGTAATTTTCTGGTAAAATTTTATGCAGACTAATAGGCCTTCGTTAGATCCGGTAAGATCAAGTGGTTTCAACGTTAGATCTCATATAATTACAGAGATATCATGGATATTTGGTATTACGTCAGGGGGGGCTAGCCCCCCCACATGCAATTTTCTGGTAAAATATGATGCAGACTAATAGGCCTTCGTTAGATTCGGTAAGATCAAGTGGTTTCAATGTTAGATCTCATTTAATTACAGAGATATTTCACATAAAAATACAGATATTAGGTAGTATTAAATAGGGGGGCTAGCCCCCCCACATGCAATTTTCTGGTAAAATTTGATGCAGACTAATAGGCCTTCATTAGATCCGGTAAGATCAAGTGGTTTCAACGTTAGATCTCATATAATTACAGAGATATCATGGATATTTGGTATTACGTCGGGGGGGGCTAGCCCCCCCACATGCAATTTTCAGGTAAAATTAGATGCAGACTAATAGGCCTTCGTTAGATCCGGTAAGATCAAGTGGTTTCAACGTTAGATCTCATTTAATTACAGAGAAATTTTGGATATTTGGTATTTTACGTCAGGGGGGGCTAGCCCCCCCACATGCAATTTTCTGGTAAAATTTGATGCAGACTAATAGGCCTTCGTTAGATCAGGTAAGATCAAGTGGTTTCAACGTTAGATCTCATATAATTATAGAGATATAAATATTTGATATTACATAAGGGGGAACTAGCCCCCCCATATGCGATTTTCAGGTAAAATTTGATGCAGATTAATAGGCCTTCGTTAGATCCGGTAAGATTAAGTGGTTTTAACGTTAGATCTCATATAATTATAGAGATATTTCACATAAAAACACAGATATTAGGTAGTATTAAATAGGGGGGCTAGCCCCCCCACATGCAATTTTCTGGTAAAATTTGATGCAGACTAATAGGCCTTCGTTAGATCTGGTAAGATCAAGTGGTTTCAACGTTAGATCTCATATAATTATAGAGATATAATGGATTTTGTTATTACATAAGGGGGGCTAGCCCCCCATAATGCAATTTTCTGGTAAAATTTGATGCAGGCTAATAGGCCTTCGTTAGATCCGGTAAGATCAAGTGGTTTTAACGTTAGATCTCATTTAATTACAGAGATATTTTACATGAAAACACAGATATTAGGCAGTATTAAATAGGGGGCTAACCCCCCCCCCCCCCCCCCCCCCACATGCAATTTTCTGGTAAAATTTGATTCAGACTAATAGATCTGCATTAGATCCGCTAAGATCAAGTGGTTTCAACGTTAGATCTCATATAATTACAGAGATATAATGGATATTTGGTATTACATTAGGGGGGCTAGCCCCCCATAATGCAATTTTCTGGTAAAATTTGATGCAGGCTAATAGGCCTTCGTTAGATCCGGTAAGATCAAGTGGTTTTAACGTTAGATCTCATTTAATTACAGAGATATTTCACATAAAAAAACAGATATGAGGTAGTATTAAATAAGGGGGCTAGCCCCCCACATGCATTTTTCTGGTAAAATTTGATTCAAGCTAATAGGCCTTTGTTAGATCCGGTAAGATCAAGTAATTTCAACGTTAGATCTCATATAATTACAGAGATATTATGGATATTTGGTATTACATAAGGGAGGGGGCTAGCCCCCCCCCCCCCCCACATGCAATTTTGTGGTAAAATTAGATTCAGACTAATAGATCTGCATTAGATCCGGTAAGATCAAGTGGTTTCAACGTTAGATGTCATATAATTACAGAGATATTATAAATATTTGGTATTACATAAGGGGGGCTGGCCCCCCACATACAATTTTCTGGTAAAATTTCATTCAGGCTAATAGGCCTTCGTTAGATCCGGTTAGATCAAGTGGTTTCAACGTTAGATCTTTACAAAGATAATTAATAATTACAGAGATTTTTCAAATGAAAACACAGATATTAGGAAGTATTAAATAGGTGGGCTAGCTCCCCCTTATGTAATTCCTAATATCCATAATATTTCTGTAATCATATGAGATCTAACATTAAAACCACTTGATCTTACCGGATCTAACAAAGGCCTATTAGCCTAAATCAAATTTTACCATTAAATTGCATGTGGGGGGGGGGGGGGGGGGGGGGCTAGCCCCCCTATTTAATACTACCTAATATCTGTGTTTTTATGTGAAATATCTCTGTAATTAAATGAAATCTAACGTTGAAACCACTTGATCTTACCGGATCTAACGAAGGCCTATTAGTCTGCCTCAAATTTTACCAGAAAATTGCATGTGGGGGGCTAGCCCCCCCTGACGTAATACCAAATATCCAAAATATCTCTGTAATTATATCAGATCTATCGTTGAAACCACTTGATCTTACCATATCTAATGAAGGCCTATTAGCCTGAATTAAATTTTACCCAAAAATTGCTAGCCCCCTATTTAATACTACCTTATATCTGTGTTTTTATGTGAAATATCTCTGTAATTAAATTAGATCTAACCTTGAAACTACTTGATCTTACCGGATCTAACGAAGGCCTATTAATCTGCATCAAATTTTACCTGAAAATCGCATGTGGGGGGGCTAGCCCCCCCTGACGTAATACCAAATATCCATAATATCTCTGTAATTATATGAGATCTAACGTTAAACCACTTGATCTTACCGGATCTAACGAAGGCCTATTAGTCTGCATCAAATTTTACCTGAAAATTGCATGTGGGGGGGCTAGCCTCCCCTGACGTAATACCAAATATCTATAATCTCTATGTAATTATATGAGATCTAACGTTCAAACCACTTGATCTTACCGGATCTAACGAAGGCATATTAGCCTGAATCAAATTTTACCAGTAAATTGCATGTGGGGGGGCTAGCCCCCCTATTGAAGACTACCTAATACCTGTGTTTTTATGTGAAATATCTCTGTAATTATTTGAGATCTAACGTTGAAACCACTTGATCTTACCAGATCTAACGAAGGCCTATTAGGCTACTTTCACACTAGCGCTTGATCGGATCCGTTCTGAACGGATCCGATCATATTAATGCAGACGGAGGCTCCGTTCAGTACGGATCCGTCTGCATTAATAACTTAGAAAAATTTCTTAGTGCGCAAGATGCCTGAGCGGATCCGTTCAGACTTTCAATGTAAAGTCAATGGGGGACGGATCCACTTGAAGATTGAGCCATATGGTGTCATCTTCAAGCGGATCCGTTCCCATTGACTTACATTGTAAGTCTGAACGGATCCGCTTGCCTCCGCACGGCCAGGCGGACACCCGAACGCTGCAAGCAGCGTTCAGCTGTCCGCCTGTCCGTGCGGAGGCGAGCGGAGCCGAGGCTAAACGCCGCCAGACTGATGCAGTCTGAGCGGATCCGCTCCATTCACACTGCATCAGGGCTGGACGGAAGCGTTCGGGTCCGCTCGTGAGCCCCTTCAAACGGAGCTCACGAACGGACCTATGAACGCTAGTGTGAAAGTAGCCTTAGTCTGCAACAAATTTTACCTGAAATTTGCATATGTGGGGGCTAGTTCCCCCTTATGTAATACCAAATATTTATATCTCTATAATTATATGAGATCTAACGTTGAAACCACTTGATCTTACCTGATCTAACGAAGGCCTATTAATCTGCATCAAATTTTACCAGAAAATTGCATGTGGGGGGGCTAGCCCCCCCTGACGTAAAATACCAAATATCCATAATATCTCTGTAATTAAATGAGATCTAATGTTGAAACCACTTGATCTCACCGGATCTAACGAAGGCCTCTTAGTCTGAATCAAATTTTACCCGAAAATTGCATGTGGGGGGGGGGCTAGCCCCCCTATTTAATAATACTACCTAATATCTGTATTTTTATGTGAAATATCTCTGTAATTAAATGAGATCTAACGTTGAAACCACTTGATCTTACCGGATCTAACGAAGGCCTATTAGTCTGCATCAAATTTTACCTGAAAATTGCATGGGGGGGGGCTAGCCCCCTCCCTTATGTAATAACAAATATCCATAATATCTCTGTAATTATATGAGGTCTAACGTTGAAACCACTTGATCTTACCGGATCTAACGAAGGCCTATTAGTATGCATCAAATTTTACCTGAAAATTACATGTGGGGGGGCTAGCCCCCCTATTTAATACTACCTAATATCTGTATTTTTATGTGAAATATCTCTGTAATTAAATGAGATCTAACGTTGAAACCACTTGATCTTACCGGATCTAACGAAGGCCTATTAGTCTGCATCAAATTTTACCAGAAAATTGCATGTGGGGGGGCTAGCCCCTTCTATTTAATACTACCTAATATCTGTATTTTTATGTGAAATATCTCACTAATTATATGAGATCTAACGTTGAAACCACTTGATCTTACCGGATCTAACGAAGGCCTATTAGTATGCATCAAATTTTACCAGAAAATTGCATGTGGGGGGGCTAGCCCCTTCTATTTAATACTACCTAATATCTGTATTTTTATGTGAAATATCTCACTAATTATATGAGATCTAACGTTGAAACCACTTGATCTTACCGGATCTAACGAAGGCCTATTAGTATGCATCAAATTTTACCAGAAAATTGCATGTGGGGGGGCTAGCCCCCCCTGACGTAATACCAAATATCCATGATATCTCTGTAATTATATGAGATCTAACGTTGAAACCACTTGATCTTACCGGATCTAACGAAGGCCTATTAGTATGCATCAAATTTTACCAGAAAATTACATGTGGGGGGGCTAGCCCCCCTATTTAATACTACCTAATATCTGTATTTTTATGTGAAATATCTCTGTAATTAAATGAGATCTAACGTTGAAACCACTTGATCTTACCGGATCTAACGAAGGCCTATTAGTCTGCATCAAATTCTACCTGAAAATTGCATGTGGGGGGGCTAGCCCCCCCTGACGTAATACCAAATATCCATGATATCTCTGTAATTATATGAGATCTAACGTTGAAACCACTTGATCTTACCGGATCTAACGAAGGCCTATTAGTATGCATCAAATTTTACTAGAAAATTGCATGTGGGGGGGCTAGCCCCCCTATTTAATACTACCTAATATCTGTATTTTTATGTGAAATATCTCTGTAATTAAATGAGATCTAACGTTGAAACCCCTTGATCTTACCGGATCTAACGAAGGCCTATTAGTATGCATCAAATTTTACCTGAAAATTGCATGTGGGGGGGCTAGCCCCCCCTCATTAATCACTTAATAAGTCTGCAATTATGTGAGATCTAACAAAACAACTAGTTGATCATACCTGATCTAACAAATATCTTCCAAAATAGCTAATTGTTTGGTCAATTTTTTGATAAGGGGGGGCTGATGACGGGTTAGCCCCCCCTGCAAATAACTGTTAATATCTCTACTTCTGTATGAGATCTAAGGCAAAGAACAATTGATCTAACCTGATCTAACAAAGATCTAACCAACTGCACATATTTTGTTCAAAAATTTTGATATGGGGGGGCTAATACGGCTGAGGTCAGTTTTTGAACTTTCCTTCAGTTACGATAAACAATATAACCCAGCCCCCCTACAGAAGGCCAGGTGCCTTGGTGGTGCCACATAGTTTTGTTACAATTGTATTCTTTCCAATAGCTTGAATGTGGGGAGCTGGGGACCAATAATATTCCAGGCTTAAAATCAATGGTCAAACTGCATTTTTCAAATGCAGTAGGCACTCAGTTTTGCCAGGCTGCTGGAAGATAGTTATCTGTTGTTTTCTTTCCCTTGTCTTTCTTAGGTTAGTTAACACTTTACCTCCAGCAAAGATGGCCTCTCTCAGGATCGAAATACGCACCCTCCTTGTCTGCAAGTTCTGACGTCATGACAAGCTACAGTATCTCACAAAAGTGAGTACACCCCTCCTATTTTTCTAAATATTTTATTCTATCTTTTTATGGGACAACACTAAAGATCTGACCCTGTGATGCAATGTACAGTAGTCAATGTACAGCTTATATAACAGTGTAAATTTGTTGTGCCCTCAAAATAACTCACCACACTGCCATTAATGTCCAAACCGCTGGCAACAAAAGTGACTACACCCCTAAGTGAAAATGGCCCAACTAGCCATTTCTCCTCCCCGTTGTCAAGTAACTTGTTAGTGTTACAAGGTCTCAGGTGTGATTTGGGAGCAATTGGGTTAAATTTGGTGTTATCACTCTCTTATACGGGTCACTGGACGTTCAATATGGTATCTTATGGCAAAGAACTCTGAGGATCTGAAAAAAAGAATTGTTGCTCCACATAAAAATGGCATAGGCTAACAGAAGATTGCCAACACCCTGAAAGTGAGCATAACAGTGGCCAAGACCATACAGTGGTTTAAGAAGACAGGTTCCACTGAGAACAGGCCTCGCCATGGTCGACCAAAGAATATTAGTGCTCTTGCTCAGCATCATATCCAGAGGTTGTCTTTTCAGTATAGACGTATGAATGCTTCTGGCATTGCTGCAGAGGATAAAGGGGTGGGGGGTCCGCCTGTCTGTGCTCATACCATATGAGACACACTGCATCAAATTAGTCTGCTTACCAGAAGGAAACCTCTTCTAAAGATGATGCACAAGAAAGCCCGCAAACAATTTGCTGAAGACAATCAGACTAAGTAAAGGGCTTACCGGAGCCACGTCCTGTGGTCTGATGAGACCAAGATAAACCTATTTGGTTCAGATGGTGTTAAGCGTGTGGAGGCAACCAGGTAAGGCTACTTTCACACTAGCGTTCGATCGGATCCGTTCTGAACGGATCCGATCATAATAATGCAGACGGAGGCTCCGTTCAGAACGGATCCGTCTGCATTATATTGGCATATAAAAGCTAAGTGTGAAAATAGCCTCGGACGGATCCGTCCAGACTTTCAATGTAAAGTCAATGGGGGACGGATCCGCTTGAAGATTGAGCCATATTGTGGCATCTTCAAATGGATCTGTCCCCATTGACTTACATTGTAAGTCTGGACGGATCCGCACGCCTCCGCACGGCCAGGCGGACACCCGAACGCTGCAAGCAGCGTTCAGCTGTCCGCCTGGCCGTGCGGAGGCGAGCGGAGCGGAGGCTGAACGCCGCCAGACTGATGCAGTCTGAGCGGATCCGCTCCATTCAGACTGCATCAGGGCTGGACGGAAGCGTTCGGGTCCGCTCGTGAGCCCCTTCAAACGGAGCTCACGAGCGGACAGCCGAACGCTAGTGTGAAAGTAGCCTAAGAAGTACAAAGACAAGTGTGTCTTGCCTACAGTCAAGCATGGTGTGTCATGGTTTGGGGCTGCATGAGTGCTTCTGGCTGTGGGGAGCTAAAGTTCATTGAGGGAACTATGAATGCCAACATGTACTGTGACATACTGAAGCAGAGCATGATCCCCTCCCTTTGGAAACTGGGCCACAGGGCAGTATTCCAACATGATAACTACCCAAAACGCACCTCCAAGATGACCACTGCCTTGCTAAAGAAACTGAGGGTAAAGGAGATCGACCAGCCATACATGTCTCCAGACCTAAACCTTATTGAGCATCTGTGGGGCATCCTCAAACTGAAGGTGGAGGATCGCAAGGTCTCTAACATACACCAGCTCCGTGATGTCGTCATTGAGGAGTGGAAGAGGATTCCAGTGACAACCTGTGAACTCCATGCCCAAGAGAATTAAGGCAGTACTGGAAAGTGATGGTGGCTATACAAAATATTGTCACTTTAGGCATAATTCGCAATTTTCACTTAGGGGTGTACTCACTTTTGTTGCCAGCGGTTTAGACATTAATGGCTGTGTGTTGAGTTATTTTGAGTTTTATCTTCAGTGTTGTCCCATGAAAAGATAGAACTAAATATTTACAAAAATGTGAAGGGTGTACTCAGTTTAGTGAGATACTGTATCTGTGCACCTCCGCCGAGTGTGCATGAAAACCAGAAGTAAAGAAGAGATCAGCCAAGCTGGGATGGAGGCGGAAGAGAATCTGCAGAAAATGCTTCTCTACTTGAGCGTCATTTCGTACAAAGCTCAGAATTTTCGAAACAGCAACTTTTCCAAACCGCATGACTTCTTAGCGGATTTTTTGGAGGGTCACGGTTGCAAGCTTATAGATACACTGTCTGAAAGGTAAGAGTACACAAGTTTCCCTTGCTTTTGGACTCGGGGATGCTCAACCAGGGGCCCTCCAGCTATTGCAAAACTACAAATCACTGCATGCCCCAATAGTTGTAGGCTGTCCAGGCATGCTGGGAGTTGTAGTTTTGCAACAGCTGCAGTGCCGCAAGTTGAGCATTCCTGCTATCGTAATGCATGTTATACCCAATTCTGGCTAAGAACATGTTGAGGCTAATTTCACATTAGCATTTTCAATTCCGCTCTTGAGATCCGTCATAGAATCTCAATAGTGAAAGGAAACACTTGAGTTTTGTCCCCATTCGTTGTCAACAGGGACAAAACTGAACTGAACGAAATGGAATGCACCAAAGTGCATTCCTTTCCATTTGGTTGCGTCGCCATTGCAGACAGAAAAACGCTGCAAGCAGAGTTTTTCTGTACACGATGAGCTGCGAAGCAAGGCGCATCCGTCCTGGGCCACAATGTTAGTCGGTGGGGACGGATCTATTTTCTTTGACACAATACAAAGCAGATCCGTCTCCCGTTGACTTTCAGTGGCGTTCAAGACGGATCCATCATGGCTATAGAAGACATAATGCAACAAGATCCGTCCATGACAGATATGCAAAAAAAACGCTAATGTCAAAGTAGCCTAACCATAAGTCAGGGGTCAGCAACCTACTAGTACTAGAGAAGGGACTATGACAATTGTGATCAGATTAACTGAATGCATAGACATGGCCTGGTCTACCCAAACCTGTCTTTATATATTTAATTAAATAATGAATCTATTTATTTATTTTAAATCTAAAATCATATATAGCTCTGCTATGCATGCACATAAGGTTCTGCTACATGCAAAGGTCCTTATATGGATTCTGTCATCAGGTACACGGTTATTAAATTGGCTGAGTTAGGCCTCCTGCACACGACCGTTGTGTGCACCCGTGGCCGTTGTCCCGTTTAACGTGTTTTTCTGCGGTTCCATTGACTTTCAATGAATTCTCCATTAAAAGTCTAATGAACTGCTCGTCAAGTTTCGTCATTTATCTCCTAGAATGCGACTGTGGACAACAATATGTAGGCCGAACTACCCAGACGCTTAGAGAACGCCTGAACATCAAACGGGGCTACCTGAAACATAGTGTCTCCAGACATTTCTTGGCCATCCATGACAAGGATCCCACTAGGCTAACCATCACGCCCATTAAACATATCTCGGACAGCTGCTCCGACAGATTTAGGACATTACAACGGAGAGAAATGTTTTGGATTTACAAACTCCAAACACTTCAACCCTATGGTCTTAATGAAAGCCTAGAAAACAAGTGCTTCTAAATTAAATTAGACCATCCCCCAACTGGCTCTCTGCTCTTACTTTTTTGGATCATCCATGTCTCTCTATCCCCAAGCCTAACTGCCCTTCCCCTCCCCCTCCCCCTCCCACCCCCTATTTTCCCCTGCATCATTGGAAATTCATACCCTCATCCCCAGCATCACTCCAGACACTGTCCCTGCCCATTTTCCCTTGCCCCCCCCCCCTTTTTATCATTCCAGTTTTTGTCCTCTTGCATTCCCTTCCCTCATCTTAGCAATCGGTATTCATCCCCTTCATCCCCATTCTCCCCCTTGCCACCTTCCCTCCCTCCATCCAGTCCCTGCCCATCGCTCCTGCCGTTTATCCCCTTAAGCAGCCCCTCACTCTCGCTCCCCACTGACAGCCAGGTCCGCCCATCACATTCCCACCTCCCCCCTGATATGCTGGCCGCCCGTCTCAGTCACTCCCAGCCTCCTCCATTGTGTCACTAGGCCCCGCCTACTGACATTAGGCCATACTCCCACTTCCCCCCTGTTAGTCCGGCCCTTTGTCTTAGCCCCTCCCCTCATATTCCAGCCTCCTCCCTTGCTTCATCAGGCCCTGCCCATACCCACATACCTCTACCACCACTGAACCAGCAGTTTGCTCTGCCCTTTCGGGGGGGGGGGGGGGTGTTCTGGCCCCTCCCACCTCCTCTTTGCCGGCCCAGCGCTCGCTCCCAGCACACAGCATCTGGATGCCGCACGTGCCTCTTCTTCTCCAGCAGCTTTTCCACCAGGCATGTTCCTCAGCATGGTCCCTCCTGCTTGTCCCCCAACTTCTCTCTCCCTCACTTGCAATAGCTTCACATACAGCTCTCATGCAGGGTCAGTGTTTTACCTTTTAACCACTGCCCCCCTGCTTTTATCCATTTACCTGAGTTCAAGTGACACTCCAGTGTACAGTCTTATGAATTACCACCAAGTACTCTTTTATTGCAGAAAGGGGAATAATATATATATTTATATATATATATTTTTTTTTACCATATATATATATATATTTCTTTTTACTGTATGTTTTTTACTGCATAAATACTTTCATTGCATTTATACTGCTAATTCCTCTATAAGTATCTTACACGCACCCCAAAACAGATACCTATATCCCAGGTTTTTTACCAGCAGCTATTTAATTAATTATTTAATTAATTAACTAATTATTGTATTATAAACCCCTCTTTTTACTTAAACTGGCGTCATCTATATACATAAAATAAATATATATGTATTACCGTCTTATCATCCAGTCATCATTTATGTCTTATATATATGTACCCAACCATCCACTCATGTCTATTTGCATGTAAGCTTGAACGACCCTCCTCCTGATGGTCATATCACCATTATTAATACTACTATTATTTCTCTTATCATGAGCTTCTGAACTATTACACCCACCAGTGTGTTCTGAATATTGTGTTTTTTATAACTGTATGTATATGTTTTTTCAGACTTGAAAAAGGGGTCCACAGAACCCTGAAACACGTTGTCACAGTAACAATAAAAAGCTATTGGTTTGCAAAATTCTGGTTGTGTCTTTGCGCCTAATGTCCACCCCTCCACTCGACCTCCAAGTCCAGTGGAAACATACAACATATACTGACCGAGACGGCGGTTTGGCCCCCGCCAAAGGTGAACTTGGCCGTAATCAGCAGCACCAACCAGTCAAACTCTATCACCCCTATCCGCCTCCATTACAGTTGCACTGAACACCAGGTGCAACAATAAACAGGTGAGTGTAACCACTTTTTCCTGTATTTGGAAGTTTGCTTTTTGAACTTACTCACCCTATGAGCGCCCTTTTCTTCCTTTGGCCAAATTTTGCGATACAGGAAAGGAAAGTTGTTTTATATCTAATATTATGTTTGATGTTCTAATAAAATGTTATGTTAATATACACTCACCTAAAGAATTATTAGGAACACCTGTTCTATTTCTCATTAATGCGATTATCTAGTCAACCAATCACATGGCAGTTGCTTCAATGCATGTAGGGTTGTGGTCCTGGTCAAGACAATCTCCTGAACTCCAAACTGAATGTCAGAATGGGAAAGAAAGGTGGGCTACAACAGCAGAAGACCCCACTGGGTACCACTCATCTTCACTACAAATAGGAAAAAGATGCTGCAATTTGCACGAGCTCACCAAAATTGCACAAAAATGTTGCCTGGTCTGATGAGTCTCGATTTCTGTTGAGACATTCAAATGGTAGAGTCTGAATTTGGCGTAAACAGAATGAGAACATGTATCCATCATGCCTTGTTACCACTGTGCAGGCTGGTGGTGGTGGTGTAATGGTGTGGGGGATGTATTCTGGGCACACTTTAGGCCCCTTAGTGCCAATTTTCCATCATTTAAATGCCACGGGCTACCTAAGCATTGTTTCTGACCATGTCCATCCCTTCATGACCACCGTGTACCCATCCTCTGATGGCTACTTCCAGCAGGATAATGCACCATGTCACAAAGATCGAATCATTTCAAATTGGTTTCTTGAACATGACAATGAGTTCACTGTACTAAAATGGCCCCCACAGTCACCAGATCTCAACCCAATAGAGCATCTTTGGGATGTGGTGGAACGGGAGCTTCGTGCCCTGGATGTGCATCCCTCAAATCTCCATCAACTGCAAGATGCTCCTATCAATATGGGCCAACATTTCTAAAGAATGCTATCAGCACCTTGTTGAATCAATGCCACGTAGAATTAAGGCAGTTCTGAAGGCAAAAGGGGGTCCAACACCATATTAGTATGGTGTTCCTAATAATTCTTTAGGTGAGTGTATAAATATGTCTTTTAGTCTGAATGCTGGGTACCGCTGGAGGCGCAGCTCAGTCCTTCCTCATCCGAACATACACCCAGGGCCGTTTCGGATGCTGAAAGAGTGAGTCGGCAAGAAAACGCCGAATGAAATGTTGACCAGAACCACATATCTCTTACATCCTGCGACGTCTCCTTCGATGTAGATGGTCTTTTTCCCCATCTTTTCCATTCAGACCAGACTACCATGATGATTTCTTTCAGCCACCTCTCGTCTCTACAGAGTTTGCCAAACACACATATTACTTTCCTACATCATCCTCCCTCCTTCTCAACATCCCATCATGCATCACCAATACTGTGCCCGCTGTGCTCCCCAAAACTATACTGCAGAAACAGATAAACCCTCTGAAAATACTAATTAGACACATATAGTGCCCCTTCAATTATTATTGGAACGCAACGCCCTAATAAAAAATTTAAATAAAACCAATAAAATAGTACCCCAGACACTAATAGTGTAAACATAATGTCTCCCAAAAAGAACTGTACTAAGCCGATACTACACATACACACACACACTGTAATAGTGCTCACAAACATAGTAATAATTCTCTGCCAGAGTGCACTTAATAGTAATAGTGACCCTAACAGGTCACCCAAAAGGAATAATGTGTCCCAGAAGTAATAATGCTACCATAATGCCAATACTACTATACATGTTCCCCCAAATCCCTCAGTTGTAATAAAGCTCACCATAATGCTCACAAAAATGCCCCTTGATAATGTGCACAAGTACATACCTCAAATGGGACAGCTTCCACCCCAAACATATTAAAAAGTCCATCATCTATAGTCAAGCCATCAGATATAACTGAATCTGCTCCAGCCCATCAGACAGGGATGAGCATTTACAATATCTAAAAAGGACATTTTTACACCAGGGCTATCATCCTGCTTCAATTGAAGATCAGATCACAAGAGCCACCAAGTGTCACGAGGGTGTCAAGAGCCACGTCTGACTCCGTTATACCCGGGGTCAGGAAGTCGCAGCGGGTGGCTGCGCGCTCTATGTCTAAAGATCACGGTGTTTCTTAGTGTTTGTTTTCTGTGTTTGCCTTGCTATCCTTTTTGTCTCACTCAGGGATCCGTAGCTTCTCCTCCTCAGCTGTTTCTTGTCTGCCACTCCCAACCTCCTTATATTCTCCTCTCACACTTCTCTAGTTGCCAGTTATAGAGCTTCCTGCCTGGACATCTATACTGACCCACTGGAGCTGTGAATCCTGGTTGTTGTTCCAGAGTGCTACCCTCCGGATCCCTGTTGGGCTTTTTGTTGTCTCCTGTTGTTGCCCACCTGGGATTATATGTTTAGTTTGTATTGTCTGTCCTCCCCTTGGTGTTTTCCTTTGGAGCTAGTGGTGCGGACTAGTGTTCCCACCGCCCTGTTCACTATCTAGGGCTCATCCTAGGGAAAGCCAGGGTTTTAGGCACGTGATCGGCGTACGGGTGAGGAACCCGTCTAGGGACGACAGGGCAGCCAGGCGCCAGCCGCAAGGTGAGTCAGGGGTCACCACCTTCCCTCTCACTAGGGCAGGGCCTCCCTCTTTTCCTCCCTCCGTGTCACGTATGTGACAGTTACGCCGATCGTGATACCAAGATCACCAGAAGTCAACTTCTCCAATACAATGAAAAGAAACAGAAGCAGTGCGTACCTCTGGTTGTGACCTACAACCCACAACTATAGGTACTGAGGAAAACTGCCAAAAAATTACATCATGTCCTACATAAGGATGATCAACTAAAAACAATATTTCCAGATCCCCCCTTACTAGCTTACCGACAACCTCCAAATCTAAGGAATATTCTAATTAGATCAAGTTCAAGGCCAAGTACCACACAAAAAGGAGCCCATCCCTGTAATATCAGAAGATGCAAGACCTGTGCCCATATAATGACAACAGATAAGATACAGATCCTCAACACATAACAGGATTATTAGATCCCTGGGACATTCACATGTTCTACATCCAATGTGGTTTATCTGATTTTCTGCACTAAATGTCCTGTTGGAGGCCTCTATGTTGGAGAAACAGGACAGAAACTCAATGCAAGGATGAGGTCCCACCGACACACAAGAAGCTACACTTTCCTGTGGCCAAGCATTTCTGTAGCCCAGGACACAATGAAGGACACATGAAACTTCTCATATTAAAAGGTAACTTCAAATCCCAAAGAGCTAGAAGAATTTGGGAATACAAATTTATAACACTGCTTGACACTTAGAATACTGGACTGAATTTGTCCCCGAGATTTATGACACACTACAAGATCTAAAGAGTCTTCTATAGACATAGTTGGGGCACCAGGTCTCTGAGATAACATCAACTTAGAGACCATAAAACTTTCACACCCCTTTTATCTATAAGATAATTAAGGACACATTCTCAAGATCTTTGATATGTTGTTCTGTTATCTTTCAAATTCCCATCCATTCCCCCATGTCTCTGTTCTTATGGTATATACAGTATATATTGCTGTTTCTTCATATATTTTTGTAGTACGCCTGACGAAGGGACTAGTGATGTCTCGAAAGCTCACTATGTAACATCATTACTTCTATTTTTGTTAGCTATTAAAAGGTATCAAACCTGCAATACTCTAATTTAGTTTCTCTTAATGAGAGCACTGAACTAGTCTTCTATTGGCTAACACGGTACCAGACTTTTTTCTGTTTCTTTTCACCAAGTACAACAAAATATCCTGTTGTGTGACAGTAAAAGAAAACGAAAAAAACACCTCCTCTTATTGCCCCCAGTAGAGCCTATGTCCCCAGAGTGCCCTCATGTGTGCCAATGACCTCTACTGTGTGCCACTATATAACAAATAAAATAAAAAACACACTTTTAGTGCCCCCAGTTGAGCTCATGTGCCCATAGCTCCCCTATGATTTGTGCCAGTATAAAATACTCCTATGTAGTGCCCCTAAGAGATGCCCCCATAGTGTTCCTCCCCATTCACCATATTGCACCCCATAATGTGCCAGTATAAAACACCCCTATAGAGTGCAATACATAGATGCCCCCATAATGCTCCTCTCCACTCTTCCCCATAGTGGCCTCAGAATGTGTGCCAGTATTAAATGCCCCTATATAATGCCTTCGGGTAGGCGCCCCCAAAATGCCTCCCCTCTCTATAGTGCCCCCCATAATGCGTGCCAGTAGCCCCCCATTTCTCCTTGGTACCCTCATAATGTGTGCGAGTATGTAATGCCTCCTCCCCCCAGTAGATGCCCCCATAGTGCTCCCCCCTCCCTCACTTCTCCATAGTGCCCCCCCATAATATGTGCCAGTATCTAGGGCCTCCAGTAGATGCCCCCATAGTGCCCCCCCACTTCTCCATAGTGCCCCACCATAATATGTGCCAGTATTCAGCCCCCCTCCCCGCCATACTATTCTAAAAATATTTTAAAAAGTAAACACTAGTACTTACTTCCATGCCGCTTTCAGCGATGCAATGTCCTGAGGACAGTGATGCAGATGAATATGGATATGAGCGCTTCTACAATGGAAGCGTTCACTTCCCGCCACCCAGCCGCTGAACCTCCCAATGGGCCCTGCTCCGGGCCAACACTATTATGTAGTTTTTTCATGAAACCAGGAAATAATAAAGCGTTTTCAAAAGCATGCATGTTTCTTGGATACTGGTTCTTTTCTTGTGTTCTAGATGGAATATCGGCAGCTGAGCTTCGGCCAATTGACACCACCGAAAGATGAGGAGGAGGCCATCAAGATCAACAATTCGTATATGTTTTGTGTTTCTTTTCCTACTTTTATTCCTTCTCTCCTTTTTTTTCCACTATATAGGTTTTTTCCTACCGTGCGCCCATTACACAGTAGGTTTTTTTTCACCTCCTATATACACTCTGTTTTGTTTTCATGTGTCATCATTCTGTTTTCATGCATCAGTTGTCACTGTAGGCCAGTGTGACGGTGTATGTCTACCGATATTGCCATGCTATTAAAAGTATTTGTATATGTATTGTCATAAAAAAAAAAAAAATAATTTTTTTTATTTACTACATTCAATAGTTGGGTGTTTTCCTGGTGATACCAAGCCAATAAATTGTAGCCAAGGTATACTGCAAGTGGCCCAAAACGGATCAGTTCAGCCCCGATGCATTCTGAATGGATAAGGATCCGATCAGAATGCATAAATTTGGCTGCGTTTGGTCTCCGTTGCGCTTTTGAGGCGGACACTAACACGCACCTTGCAGTGTTTTGCTTTCCGTCTGACGATGCGGAGCCAAACGGATCCATCCTGACTTACAATGTAAGCCAATGGGGACGGATCCAATATGGTGCAATTGAAAACGGATCCGTCCCCCATTCACTTTCAATGTAAGTCAAGACGGATCTGTTTAGATTTAGACTTTTATTTTTATGAATAATGCAAAAGGATCCGTTATGAACAGATACAAGTGTTTGCATTATTGGTGCAGATCCGTCTGTGCAGATACAAGACGGATCCGCACCGAACGCCAGTGTGAAAGTAGCCTAAGTAATGTTTTATGGGGTCATTTATCAAACGGGTGGAAAGTAGAACTGGCTTAGTTGTCCATAGCAACCAATCAGATTCCACCTTTCATTTTTGACAGCTCCTTTTGAAAATAAAAGGTGGAATCTGATTGGTTGCTATGTGCAACTAAGCCAGTTCTACTTTACACCCGTTTGATAAATGACCACACTACACTTTATCAGAGGTCAATCTTCTAAATTAACTGGCTTCCTCTTCAAACCAGACAACCCCTTTAAATATATTTAGTTGACTATGTACTTCCATTCTGTCACGAAGGACCCCCTCTAGTTTGAAATGTGTAGGTCACCGACATATGTTGCGGAATATGCCCAGAGCAGGTCATTTCTCTGGCATACCCCCCTCCCCCAATACTTGACCACATACCTCTTACATCCAGGTACATATCCTGTCATGTAGACCTTCTCTTCCTCTTCTTCTCCGTCAGACCGCCATGAGAAATTCTTTCAGCCGCATCTCGTCTCTACAGAGTTTGTAACACAGACACGTTAGATTTCTCAATTTTTCCATCAACTCCCCCATCCTGGTGTCCCCACAGTGTCATCCTGCTGCCACTCCCAATACTGTGCCCGTTGTGCCCCCCAATGTCCCAGGTACTATACTGCTGAAAAAAATAGTGACCCTAATAGACATAATTGGGGTCATTTATGAAACTGGTGTAAAGTAGAACTGGATTTCCAAAAGAGCTGTCAAATATGAAAGGTGGAATCTGATTGGCTGCTATGGGCAACTAAGCCAGTTCTACTTTACACCCGTTTGATAAATGACCCCAAATGTCTCTAAAGTGTCCACAGCAGCTATAATGTCCCCTAGAGACCCCCATTAATAATAACACCCTATATTGTGCTCCAGACAATAATCCCTGTATAGTGTAACCAGAAATAATAGAATGGCCCCTACAGCGCCTCCCCAATAGAAAGGCCCCCATGCTGCCCCCTCACAGTAATTTCCCCCACACTTCCCCCTACAGAGTAGTGTCCCCCACACTGACCCCATACAGTAGTGTCCCCCACACAGTAGTGTCCCCCACACTGCTCCCACACAGTAGTGTCCCCCACACTGCTCCCACACAGTAATTTCCCCCACACTGCTCCCACACAGTAGTGTCCCCCACACTGCTCCCACACAGTAGTGTCCCCCACACTGCTCCCACACAGTAGTGTCCCCCACACTGCTCCCATACAGTAGTGTCCCCCACACTGCCCCCACACAGTAGTGTCCCCCACACTGCCCCACACAGTAGTGTCCCCCACACTACCCCCCATACAGTAGTGCCCTCCACACTGCCCCATACAGTAGTGTCCCCCACACTGCCCCCACACAGTAGTGTCCCCCACACTACCCTCCCACACAGTAGGGTCCCCCACACTGCCCCCACACAGTAGTGTCCCCCACACTGCCCCCACACAGTAGTGTCCCCCACACTGCCCCCACACAGTAGTGTCCCCCACACTGCCCCATACAGTAGTGTCCCCCCACACTGCCCCCACACACAGTAGTGTCCCCCACACAGTAGTGTCCCCCACACAGTAGTGTCCCCCACACTACCTCCCCACACAGTAGTGTCCCCCTCACTACCCCCCCCCCCCACACACAGTAGTGCCCCCCACACTGCCCCCATACAGTAGTGTCCCCCACACTGCCCCCCACACAGTAGTGTCCCCCACACTACCCCCCCACACAGTAGTGTCCCCCACACTGCCCCATACAGTAGTGTCCCCCACACTACCCCCACACAGTAGTTTCCCCCACACTGCCCCCATACAGTAGTTTCCCCCACACTACCCCCCCACACAGTAGTGTCCCCCACACAGTAGTGTCCCCCACACTACCTCCCCACACAGTAGTGTCCCCACACTACCCCCCACACAGTAGTGTCCCCCACACTGCCCCCATACAGTAGTGTCCCCCACACTGCCCCACACAGTAGTGTCCCCCACACTGCCCCCACACAGTAGTGTCCCCCACACTACCCCCCACACAGTAGTGTGCCCCCCATACAGTATTTTCCCCCACGATGCCCCCATACAGTAGTGTCCCCCACACAGTAGTGTCCCCCACACTGCCCCATACAGTAGTGTCCCCCACACTGCCCCCCCACACAGTAGTGCCCCCCACACTGCCCCCATACAGTAGTGTCCCCCACACTGCCCCATACAGTAGTGTCCCCCACACTGCCCCCACACACAGTAGTGTCCCCCACACTACCTCCCCACACAGTAGTGTCCCCCTCACTACCCCCCCCACACAGTAGTGCCCCCCACACTGCCCCCATACAGTAGTGTCCCCCACACTGCCCCCCACACAGTAGTGTCCCCCACACTACCCCCCACACAGTAGTGTTCCCCACACTACCCCCCCACACAGTAGTGTCCCCCACACTGCCCCATACAGTAGTGTCCCCCACACTGCCCCCACACAGTAGTTTCCCCCACACTGCCCCCATACAGTAGTTTCCCCCACACTACCCCCCCACACAGTAGTGTCCCCCACACTACCTCCCCACACAGTAGTTTCCCCCACACTGCCCCCATACAGTAGTTTCCCCCACACTACCCCCCCACACAGTAGTGTCCCCCACACAGTAGTGTCCCCCACACTACCTCCCCACACAGTAGTGTCCCCACACTACCCCCCCACACAGTAGTGTCCCCCACACTGCCCCCATACAGTAGTGTCCCCCACACTGCCCCACACAGTAGTGTCCCCCACACTGCCCCCACACAGTAGTGTCCCCCACACTACCCCCCACACAGTAGTGTGCCCCCCATACAGTATTTTCCCCCACGATGCCCCCATACAGTAGTGTCCCCCACACAGTAGTGTCCCCCACACTGCCCCATACAGTAGTGTCCCCCACACTGCCCCCCCACACAGTAGTGCCCCCCACACTGCCCCCATACAGTAGTGTCCCCCACACTGCCCCATACAGTAGTGTCCCCCACACTGCCCCCACACACAGTAGTGTCCCCCACACTACCTCCCCACACAGTAGTGTCCCCCTCACTACCCCCCCCACACAGTAGTGCCCCCCACACTGCCCCCATACAGTAGTGTCCCCCACACTGCCCCCCACACAGTAGTGTCCCCCACACTACCCCCCACACAGTAGTGTTCCCCACACTACCCCCCCCCACACAGTAGTGTCCCCCACACTGCCCCATACAGTAGTGTCCCCCACACTGCCCCCACACAGTAGTTTCCCCCACACTGCCCCCATACAGTAGTTTCCCCCACACTACCCCCCCACACAGTAGTGTCCCCCACACTACCTCCCCACACAGTAGTGCCCCCCACACTACCCCCCCACACAGTAGTGCCCCCCACACTGCCCCCACACAGTAGTGTCCCCCACACTGCCCCCACACAGTAGTGTCCCCCACACTACCCCCCACACAGTAGTGTGCCCCCCCATACAGTATTTTCCCCCACGATGCCCCCACACAGGAGTGTCCCCCACACAGTAGTGTCCCTCACGCTGCACCCTACACAGTATTTTCCCCAACACTGCCCCCACACAGTAGTGCCCCCCACACAGTAGTGTCCCCCACACAGTAGTGCCCCCCCACGCTTCCCCCACACTGCCTCCCACACAGTAGTGTCCCCCCACATTGCCCATATAGGAATTCTCCCCCCACATAGTAATCCTCCCATGATAATTTGCCCCCCACTGTGCCACACAGTATCCCACCATATCCCCCCCTCCACGTCCTCCTGTGTGCACCCCCTCATGTCCCCCAAAGTTGGCACATAAAATAAAAATATTTGCCCCCACACAGTATCCCACCATATTTTCCCCCCACACGTCCTCTGTCCTGTGTGCACCCCGGCCCCCTCATGTACCCCAAAGTTGGCATATAAAATAAAAAAATATAACCCCCCCTAAAAGCTAAATATGTACCTGTGCTTGCTCGCAGAGTCCTGGCACTGTACTGCTGAGTCCCGGCACAGGCACGTGCGATGACGTCATCACGCGCGCCTTTGCCAGGATTTCACTGCCGCATAGGCTTCAGGCCTAGTTAGACCTGAAGCTTATGGCGGTGACCGGCGGCGGGGCAGGGAACTATGCGCTCCGCTCACTCCCCTGCCGCAGTATGTGGGGTGTCAGCGCTTTAGCAATGAGCGCTTCCATCTGTATTGATGGAAGCGCTCATTGCTTCTGGGCCTGCTGGCACCCCTGTGAGAGCCGGCACCTTGGGCGGACCCCCCACCCCCGGCACGCCACTGTTTCCATGCACTTGTGACAGGAGTGATGGAGCAGCAAGTTAGGCATGAATCCATTCATTTTCTATGAGACAGCCGGAGATAGTTGAGTTTAACACTTGGCAATTTCAGGCGGTTCCATGAAGAATTAATGGAGTGGCAGGGCAAATGACTGACCTCCTGCCCCATCGGATCGGGAGAAGAGGACCTCCTTTCTTAGAATCAATGGTGGTCCCAGCAGTCAGACTTCCACCAATTAGCTAGTTATCCACAGTGGATTGGGATAACGGGGTCCCCTTTCTCATGATTAGTGGAGACCCAGCACTCAAACCTCCATCGATTAGTCATTTACATAGTACATAACATAGTACATAAGGCCGAAAAAAGACATTTGTCCATCCAGTTCGGCCTGTCATCCTGCAAGTTGATCCAGAGGAAGGCAAAAAAAAACCTGTGAGGTAGAAGCCAATTTTCCCCACTTTAGGGGATTAAAAAATTCCTTCCCGACTCCAATCAGGCAATCAGAATAACTCCCTGGATCAACGACCCCTCTCTAGTAGCTATAGCCTGTAATATTATTACTCTCCAGAAATACATCCAGGCCCCTCTTGAATTCCTTTATTGTACTCACCATCACCACCTCCTCAGGCAGAGAGTTCCATAGTCTCACTGCTCTTACCGTAAAGAATCCTCTTCTATGTTTGTGTACAAACCTTCTTTCCTCCAGACGCAGAGGATGTCCCCTCGTCACAGTCACCGTCCTGGGAATGAATAGATGATGGGATAGATCTCTGTACTGACCCCTGATATATTTATGCATATTAATTAGATCTCCTCTCAGTCGTCTTTTTTCTAAAGTGAATAACCCTAATTTTGATAATCTTTCAGGGTACTGTAGTTGCCCCATTCCAGTTATTACTTTAGTTGCCCTCCTCTGGACCCTCTCCAGCTCTGCTATGTCTGCCTTGTTTACAGGAGCCCAGAACTGTACACAGTACTCCATGTGTGGTCTGACCTAGCGATTTGTAAAGTGGTAGGACTATGTTCTTATCACGGGCATCTATGCCCCTTCTGATGCAACCCATTATCTTATTGGCCTTGGCAGCAGCTGCCTGACACTGGTTTTTGCAGCTTAGTTTGCTGTTTATTAAAATTCCTAGATCTTTTTCCATGTCAGTGTTACCGAGTGTTTTACCATTTAGTATGTACGGGTGACTTGCATTATTCCTTCCCATGTGCATAACTTTGTAGCAACTGGCACCTGCATAGAATTCATGAACTTCCCTGCAGCAGCTCCATTCTAGTCATTTCAGTAGTGAACCAGCTAGAATGGAGCTGCTGTATGGAGCACCTTGTAGGCTTAGGGCTCATACACATCAATGTATTTTTGGTTGACATCGGATCCGCAATTTCTGTGGGTCGGATGCGGACCCGTTCAGGGATCCAAAAGATGCGGACAGCACACCCGAGTACTATTTTCATCTTTATGTCCGTTCCACGGCCCCTTAACAATTTTTTTTCCCCTAATAACCCCTCCTCTGGCGGTGGATCTACCGCTGGTCTAATTCTACGCCAGCTCCCTTGCCTATACCCTTCCCCATGCACGCCATGGCCTCCTTTGATGATATGGAGACGGAGGCTTTTGCAACAGCGCACATGATCTTCAGATGGTGACGCTCGGCTGGGTAAACAGCCTAGCTGGGCAATGTACATGGGCGTGGGTCCCAGGTGGCCAGAAGGCTTTAGCCGATGTCCCAGCTCTGAGACCCCTGCTGATTTCTATAAACCACAGTCTGAATCGCTCAGCCCAGCGCTGCTTCCCATTACTACTGAGAGCTTTACTGAAGATGGCCTCAATAGAAGGTGTGCCTGCCTCCCATCTAACAGTTACCCAATTCTAACAATCAGAACACCCCCTATAATAAGCCCCTGGGGAGTCTGGAGTGAAGGCAGATGTGTTATAGGCGAATTATAGCGTATAGGGAAGGTGCCCTCTATTGTACTGTACTTCATAACTGTCTATAATAGCTTGCAGTGCATTTACTTCAGAATTTTGATGAGTTTATAACTGCTATGAAGCAAGTGTTTGATGATCCTAACCGCAATCCATAAATACAGGACCAACCGCTGCGCTAGTGCTGAAGCTAAGCTGCAGAACTTGCATCAGGGGAAACGCTCAGTGGCTGAATATACTGCCGAGTTTCGCCGTTGGGTGGCTGACACTACATGGAACCCAGCAGCGCAAAAGAGCCAATTTTGTCGTGGTCTGTCTGAAAAGGTATAAGAGCTTGCCAGAGTAGACACCCCTAATGATCTGGAGGCCTTCATCCAGCTATCCGTATTGATCAAAGACTTACTGAAAGAAGGGAAGAGAGACTTGGACAGCTTGGTAATAATGGTGGGGGGCGTTTCTCTGTCAGAAAAACTCTGTACAGGTGGACTGACACACCTGAACCCATGCAGATAGACACAATCAGGAAATCTATCTCTATTCAAGAGAAAGAGAGACGGCGTGCTGAGAACCTTTGCCTTTATTGCGGGGATTCTGGACATTACGCAGTCAACTGCCCCAATAAATTACAGAGAACTATTGCTGCCACTGATCTAAAAGTGTCCGAACAAATAAACTCCGTCGCTCAGACTGTCTCACCAGTAATTCCCAATGGAAATAAAGTTTGCTCTCAATCCTCTCATTTTGTCATTTCTATCCGTATCCTGCTGCAAGGACGTGACATTACTTGTTCTGCCATGTTAGACTCTGGAGCAATACTTGCGGTGTTTTGTCATTTACCTTCAAGACGATTGGATGGATTTCCTCCCCACTGCCGAGTTCGCCTATAATAACTCTAAGCACAGCTCCACTGCCCAGACCCCATTTTTCTTGAACTCTGGTTATCATCCAGTTTTTACCCCTAACCTGCCAGTCTCAACCCCTATACCAGCTGTTTCTACTAGAATAACAGCTCTAAAGGAAATTCAGGAAAAGTTGATTGAGACTTTACGGGAAGCTCAGGAAAGCTACAAAAAGACTGCTGATAGACATCGCAGAGCAGCCCCTTCTTTTCAAACTGGTGACAAAGTCTGGCTGTCTACTCAGCATTTGAAGACACATGTTCCTTCCTCTAAATTGGGACAAAAGTATTTGGGACCTTTTCCAATTACCGCTTGGATTAATCCAGTAACTTTCTGGCTGCAACTCCCTAACGGTATGAGGATTCATCCCGTCTTCCATGTCTCCCTGCTCAAGGCCTTTTGTGAAAACCCATTTTATTATTCTATGCAGACTATATCTCAGTTCATTGCTGCCACCTGCTGCACTTAACTGGGATAGCAACAGAGGTTATTTTTTACCATTTTTCTATAAAGAAATTATTCTATGCACATCATTCTTTTTCTTTGTATTATTTTTATTAGATCAATATCATATATATTAGTATATATATATATATATATATATATATATATATATATATCATATTATTAAATGATATTATAATATTATTAATACAATAGTATGCTATTATATTATACTATTATATTAATATTAACCACTTCAGCCCCGCTAGGTGAAACCCCCTTCATGACCAGGCCACTTTTTACACTTCGGCACTACACTACTTTCACCGTTTATCGCTCGGTCATGCAACTTACCACCCAAATGAATTTTACCTCCTTTTCTTCTCACTAATGGATCTTTCATTTGGTGGTATTTCATTGCTGCTGGCATTTTTACTTTTTTTGTTATTAATCAAAATGTAACGATTTTTTTGCAAAAAAATGACATTTTTCACTTTCAGCTGTAAAATTTTGCAAAAAAAACGACATCCATATATAAATTTTTCGCCAAATATATTGTTCTACATGTCTTTGATAAAAAAAAAATGTTTGGGCAAAAAAAAAATGGTTTGGGTAAAAGTTATAGCATTTACAAACTATGGTACAAAAATGTGAATTTCCGCTTTTTGAAGCAGCTCTGACTTTCTGAGCACCTGTCATGATTCCTGAGGTTCTACAATGCCCAAACAGTAGAAAACCCCCACAAATGACCCCATTTCGGAAAGTAGACACCCTAAGGTATTCGCTGATGGGCATAGTGAGTTCATAGAACTTTTTATTTTTTGTCACAAGTTAGCGGAAAATGATGATGATTTTTTTTTTTTTTTTTTTTTTTTACAAAGTCTCATATTCCACTAACTTGCGACAAAAAATAAAAAATTCTAGGAACTCACCATGCCCCTCACGGAATACCTTGGGGTGTCTTCTTTCCAAAATGGGGTCACTTGTGGCGTAGTTATATTGCCCTGGCAATTTAGGGGCCCAAATGTGTGAGAAGAACTTTGCAATCAAAATGTGTAAAAAATGACCGGTGAAATCCGAAAGGTGCACTTTGGAATATGTGCCCCTTTGCCCACCTTGGCAGCAAAAAAGTGTCACACATCTGGTATCGCCGTACTCAGGAGAAGTTGGGGAATGTGTTTTGGGGTGTCATTTTACATATACCCATGCTGGGTGAGAGAAATATCTTGGCAAAAGACAACTTTTCCCATTTTTTTATACAAAGTTGGCATTTGACCAAGATATTTTTCTCACCCAGCATGGGTATATGTAAAATGACACCCCAAAACACATTCCCCAACTTCTCCCGAGTACGGTGATACCACATGTGTGACACTTTATTGCAGCCTAGGTGGGCAAAGGGGCACATATTCCAAAGTGCACCTTTCGGATTTTGCAGGCCATTTTTTACACATTTTGATTGCAAGGTACTTCTCACACATTTGGGCCCCTAAATTGCCAGGGCAGTATAACTACGCCACAAGTGACCCCATTTTGGAAAGAAGACACCCTAAGGTATTCCGTGAGGGGCACTGAGAGTTCCTAGAATTATTATTTTTTTTTCACAATATAGCGGAAAATGATGATTTTTTTTTTTTTTTTTTTTTTCTTACAAAGTCTCATATTCCACTAACTTGCGACAAAAAAAAATAAATTCTAGGAACTCGCCATGCCCCTCACAGAATACCTTGGGGTGTCTTCTTTCCAAAATGGGGTCACTTGTGGGGTAGTTATACTGCCCTGGCAATTTAGGGGCCCAAATGTGTGAGAAGTACTTTGCAATCAAAATGTGTAAAAAATGGCCGGTGAAATCCGAAAGGTGCACTTTGGAATATGTGCCCCTTTGCCCACCTTGGCATCAAAAAAGTGTCACACATCTGGTATCGCCGTACTCAGGAGAAGTTGGGGAATGTGTTTTGGGGTGCCATTTTACATATACCCATGCTGGGTGAGAGAAATATCTTGGCAAAAGACAACTTTTCCCATTTTTTTATACAAAGTTGGCATTTGACCAAGATATTTATCTCACCCAGCATGGGTATATGTAAAATGACACCCCAAAACACATTCCCCAACTTCTCCTGAGTACGGCGATACCAGATGTGTCACACTTTTTTGCAGCCTAGATGCGCAAAGGTGCCCAAATTCCTTTTAGGAGGGCATTTTTAGACATTTGGATCCCAGACTTCTTCTCACGCTTTAGGGCCCCTAAAAAGCCAGGGCAGTATAAATACCCCACATGTGACCCCACTTTGGAAAGAAGACACCCCAAGGTATCCAATGAGGGGCCTGGCAAGTTCATAGAAATTTTATTTTTTTTCGCATAAGTTAGCAGAAATTGATTTTTTTTTTGTTTTTTTCTCACAAAGTCTCACTTTCCGCTAACTTAGGACAAAAATTTCAATCTTTCATGGACTCAATATGCCCCTCAGCAAATACCTTGGGGTGTCTTCTTTCCAAAATGGGGTCAGTTGTGGGGTGTTTGTACTGCCCTGGCATTTGAGGGTCTCCGCAATCATTACATGTATGGCCAGCATTAGGAGTTTCTGCTATTCTCCTTATATTGAGCATACAAGTAATGAGATTTTTTTTTCCGTTCAGCCTCTGGGCTGAAAGAAAAAAAATGAACGGCACAGATTTCTTCATTCGCATCGATCAATGTGGATGAAAAAATCTCTGCCCAAAAAAAAAAATGGAGGGGAAAGGCGTCTGCCAGGACATAGGAGCTCCGCCCTACATCCATACCCACTTAGCTCGTATGCCCTGGCAAACCAGATTTCTCCATTCGCATCAATCGATGTGGATGAATAAATCATTGCCGGGATTTTTTTTTTATGTATATATATATACAAAGTGCTTGCCAAAGCATAGGAACGCCGCCTCCTCCTCAGCTCGTATGCCTCGGCAAACATATCTGTCACTGCAGAGGAGAAAATCCCATCTTGCAGCGCCGCATACACCGACTTGCGTGTAATCTGACAGCAGCGCAATGCTTCTGTCAGAATGCACATCGGTGCTGCAGCTAGTAGATCGGTTGGTCCATCTGGAAGGTAAAAAAACAAAAACTAAAAAAAAAACCAGGCCACAACGCAATAATTTTTATTAACTTTGGAACAGAACATGTAACTTTAACTTTTGGAACTAAACATTAACCTGTTTGCTTACCTGTTTTTTTTTTTTTTTTTTGTTTTTTGTTTTTTTACCTTTATAGAACAAACCTCTCCTTCCCCATGGGTCAATGTGCAAAGCGCAAATCGCCCAAAGATGTGGCGAAGTGCGTTATGCACTTTGTCCCATGTGAAAGGAGACGTTTGCAGCAGCTGTGAGTGAATGGGCCCTAATAGCCCTGTGTGCCTATCCTGGTGAGATGATCCCTATGCTAATAGTGTACCTGTGAGTGGTACTTCCGGAAACACTCTCCAAAGCATAGGGCAGGGTGGTCGGGACAGTCAGGACAGAAATAGCGGGTGTCACGCCTTATTCCACTCCTGCTACAGACACGACATTTTTTTCGGGGTGGCGGTCGGTTTGAGGTACCAGCAACGACACTGGGGAAGTGCCGCTCGTGTAGACGGCTAACTACACTGGTGGATGGGGCCACGGAACCTCCTGGATACAGGAGGTTCGCGATGATCTCTTCCTGAAATTTGAGGAAGGATCCAGTTCTCCCAGCCTTACTGTAGAGAACAAAACTATTGTACAGAGCCAATTGAATTAAATATACAGACACCTTCTTATACCAGCGTCTGGTGCGTCGGGAAACTAAATACGGAGCCAACATCTGGTCATTGAAGTCGACCCCTCCCATGTGGAGGTTATAGTCGTGGACTGAGAGGGGCTTTTCAATGACACGGGTTGCTCGCTCAATTTGTATTGTCGTGTCTGCGTGAATGGAGGAGAGCATGTAAACGTCACGCTTGTCTCTCCATTTCACCGCGAGCAGTTCTTTGTTACACAGTGCGGCCCTCTGCCCCCTTGCAAGACGGGTGCTAACGAGCCGTTGGGGGAAGCCCGCGCGACTAGTTCGCGCGGTACCACAGGCGCCAATCCGTTCTAGAAACAAATGCCTAAAGAGGGCCACACTTGTGTAGAAATTGTCCACATAAAGATGGTACCCCTTGCCGAATAAGGGTGACACCAAGTCCCAAACTGTCTTCCCACTGCTCCCCAGGTAGTCAGGGCAACCGACCGGCTCCAGGGTCTGATCTTTTCCCTCATAGACCCGAAATTTGTGGGTATAGCCTGTGGCCCTTTCACAGAGCTTATACAATTTGACCCCATACCGGGCGCGCTTGCTTGGGATGTATTGTTTGAAGCCAAGGCGCCCGGTAAAATGTATCAGGGACTCGTCTATGCAGATGTTTTGCTCAGGGGTATACAAATCTGCAAATTTCAGGTTGAAATGGTCTATGAGGGGCCGAATTTTGTGGAGCCGGTCAAAAGCAGGGTGGCCCCTGGGACGGGAGGCGGTGTTGTCACTAAAGTGCAGAAAACGCAGGATGACCTCAAATCGTGTCCTGGACATAGCAGCAGAGAACATGGGCATGTGATGAATCAGGTTCGTGGACCAATATGACCGCAATTCATGCTTTTTTGTCAGGCCCATGTTGAGGAGGAGGCCCAGAAGTTTTAAATTCGGAAACTTGGACTGGTTTCCACCGGAAAGGCTGGGCATAAAAGCTTCCCGGGTTAGCGGTGATAAATTGTGTGGCATACCTGTTTGTCTCTGCCACGACTAAGTCTAAAAGCTCCGCAGTCAAGAACAGCTCAAAAAATCCCAGGGCCGAATCGATCTGAGCCGTCTCAACCCGAACTCCAGACTGGGCGGTGAAAGGGAAAACTACGGGTGCGGCTGAAGTTGGGGACTGCCAATCAGGGTTTGCCAGCACCTCTGGGATTCTAGGGGCTCTACGGGCACGTCTTTGCGGTGGCTGCGACGGGGTCACTACTGCACGTGCCACCGTACCAGCTTCAACTGCCCTTCTGGTGCTCGCTACTTCAGGTTGTACGGCAGTGCTGGTACTAGGTCCAGGAAGGGCTGGGCTGCTGGTGTATGCCTCACCACGTAATCCGACAGCACCAGCCCCACTCTGCTGCTCTTGAAGCGGATCCTGCGCAACCTGCGGTCTAGCGACACGGGGCCGGGTACGCCTGGTGCTATCAGGGACCTCAGCCTCCTCGTCCGAACTTTGGGTCAGAGAGCCACTGCTTTCTACAGGTTCGTATTCTGACCCGCTGGATTCATCAGATGAGGGTTCCCACTCCTCATCCGACTGGGTCAGAAGCCTGTAGGCCTCTTCAGAAGAATACCCTCTGTTAGACATGTGGGCAACTAAATTTCGGGGTATTCCCTGAGACTACCCAAGAAAAAAAAAGCAAGCCTGTCTTACAAATGGGAGGCTAGCGAAGTACCGGAGGCTGCTGCGGTTGATAAAAAATATCAAAACTGATTTTTTTATCGCCGCAGTGCGTGTAAAGTGAATGTGCAGCGGGCGTGGGCGGGCGTGGGTGTACGCACGTGTGGGCGACCGATCAGGCCTGATCGGGCAAACACTGCGTTTTGGGTGGAGGGCGAACTAAAGTGACACTAGTACTATTATAGATCTGACCGTGATCAGTTTTGATCACTTCCAGATACTATAAAAGTACAAATGCTGATTAGCGATACGCTAATCAGCGAATAACGGACTGCGGTGCGGTGGGCTGGGCGCTAACCGATCCCTAAACTACCTAACCAAGGGGCCTAAACTATACTGAAACCTAACGGTCAATACCAGTGAAAAAAAAAAGTGACAGTTTGCACTGATCACTTTTTTCCTTTCACTAGTGATTGACAGGGGCGATCAAAGGGGTGATCAAAGGGTTAATTGGGGTGATCTGGGGGCTAAGTGTGGTGTAGTGGGTACTCACAGTGATGATGTGCTCCTCTGCTCCTCTGCTGGAACCAACCGACCAAAAGAAGGAGCAGAGGAGCACAGCAGCCATATAACCCCATCATATTTACTAATATGTGGGGTTAAATGGCTGCTGATTGGATTTTTTAAAAATCAGCAGCCTGCCAGCCAATGATCGTGGCCGGCAGGCTGCTGACGAAATACTCTGCAGTGAAATGCCGGCCCGCGATGCGCATGCGCGGGCCGGCTGTGACGTAATCTCGCGTCTCGCGAGAAGACGCGTCGATGCGTCCAGGAGGAACAAATCAACCACCTCCCGGACGCATCGGTGCGTACAGCGGTCGGGAGGTGGTTAATATTTAGTAGAACCTCATTTGGATATCTGACCCCTCAGAAAAAAAATATTATTCTATGGGTTAGAAGGGTGTGTTTTCACCGACGAAGCAAAGTGTGAGCTGAAATCTATCTGTTCTGAGAGACAAACAGTCACTGGGAACATCGATCAACTTTGCTAAAAATATAATTCTGAATATGAAAAGGATTTAGTAATGGTTAAGATGTGGAAGAAATAAAAATAAAATATTGTCACCTCTGAGGATTCGAACACAAGATGCTCACATAGATGGCAAATGACATACCAATCAGCCAGCACACCAACACATAGATATCAATGTGTATTTTTTAGCTCATGAACACACAGATATCAACACTGTTACTCTGTATAGCAATTGATATGTCACAGTTCAGTGCTGCCACCCCCTGCACTCAACTGGGATAGCCACTGGCCATTGTTTTCACCCATTATTCTATGTAGATAACTATATATAGCAGTTTAGTGCTGCCACCTTGTGGACTGGTATATACTAACCATGCAAACCAAGAAAGGAGCAGAATAGCCCAACCTCGAGTGTAAATCAGACCCATAATAGAAACTTTAGCGTAGGCTGGAAGGGTTACCATTGGCATCAAAAGACCAAATGAGGGCTGTAATCGATGGTTTCAGAGTGACGGAAAAAATTGTACGTGACTGTCAGATTTGCGAATGTGGTACCACATAATTTTTGTTAATTTTTGGCCCATTTTTGATGGCTTATTTACCATTAAACGTAAGTTGTGTCCTTCGTGAAAAGTACCAATATTTTGTGCAGACTTTTACTTTTCGCCATCCGGTGTCAAAGAACTCGGAAAACCCTCCTTTCGAGTAATCTACTCAGTGGTTTTGACTGCCAGTGGAAAGAGCCAATCATAGTAGTGTGGCGCGCACCATAAACGCAAACTTTTACTGTCCAGGTGATAGCCCCACTTCAACAGAAAGCTCCTAGTGAAAATCGAAAACGCCTACGACTTCAGAAGACCGTCAATCTAGAGGCTGTTGAGCTTACCTTCGCAGCTGTAGGGTTCTTCTAAGGAACCCTAATGCGGCCGCATAACAGTACGGCCGCTTTTGGCTTCCTCTAGATCCACTCGGGCGCTTCACCTCCTCGTTAAAGTTCTTCTTATAGCGGTCCCTCATTGACCGCCACCGCACCAGGATTTTATTATTTTTTTTTAAACATCTTTTTATTATCGATCAAGATGCATAATACAATGAATACATCATTGACTCCAGTGATATAAATGACAGCATTATACAAGAAAAAAGATGTCACATCCTGGTTCACAAATTGAATAAGATGATATCTTGAGCCTTTTTTATTTATCTTTTTTGTCCTCAAAACAATTCCCTCCCCTCTATATAACACCCCCAAGATCCAACTCCCCTTAAACCAATAGTGACTCTGACTGTGTAAGACCAACATACGATACACTATTATGCCCCTAGATCTTATGGGATGATCTCCTTGTCTATACCTCGCAAATGTAGATATCAAATTTCCAACCTTCCCAAGGTTCCTTTCAGCTGAGACATTAAGTACCACTTTGTCTGTCTGAACGGCTTCATTAACTCCTGTATTTCATTGTCTGAAAAAACGTCTGAAATACATTTTTCCCATTTTTTTATAAACCTGCCTATGGTCTTTTCTTTATGTTTTTCAATCTCCAGCCTCTCCATGTACAATACGTACTTCATTGTTCCCATGACTTCTTCCCATTCTGGTACCAACAGTTGGAGCCGTTTTCTCAGAATAGACTTTTTAACAGACATGAGCAGCACATGTATCCTACTTTCTGTTACCGCCCGGCCCTGTGAGTCCGATGGATCACTCGGGATGTATTGGAAAATACACTGCATCGGGTCGAGTTTCACTTCTACCCCCCATATTTTCTGTATGTACTGAACAGTTCGTGACCATAGTGCTTGTAAGTCTGGGCAGGTCAGTAGGCCATGAAGAAGATTTGCCTGAGGTAGTAAACATTTAGGGCAGCGTCCCTGATAGTGGGCTGGGGCTTCTTTGTATTTCAAATCAAAGGCATATGTTGCTTTGTGCATTATGCGCAATTGTGTCTCTCTCCATTGTTCATTGGAAAGCGACTTCCTAACAAATTCAAGACCCTCCCTCATTTTCCTGGGTGCATCCTGATCTTCTAGTTCCCTTTCCCATGATTTATTTACTAGCCCTAACGTTTGAGTGCCATGGATCCTGCGATAGAGATCAGAAAGAGAGCTCGGCGAAGTCCCTGTGCTCAAAAGAGCTTCAAACCACACCAGCCTCTCCGCTTCACCCATCCTCTCTGACTGTCCCTTACAATCACCTGCTGGTAGGGGAGGAAGCGTGCTTCCGTAAGTTGATATTTGTCCCTAAGCTCTTCCCATGGTAGGAGGGCCTGGCCAGGACCATCTAGTAAATGATGTAGTTTATTAATACCTTTCCCCCTCCATACCTGGAACATCTTGTTCTCTTCCCTGAGAAAAGGAAGGCAAAGACCACAGTGGCAACTGGGGTGACACATAAATCGGCAATCTGTATATCTTTCTGATGGCTTTCCAAGACATGATAGTATCTCGCAGCACCACATTTTGTTTAATATCTCTAAGTTTAGTATGCAATAGCGCCCCCCAGTTGCCACGGGTGTACCAGTTCCCGTTCCAGGGTTGTGGCCGAGAAAAAAGAGGTTCCCCATATCCAATCTTTCACATGGCGAAACAATGCCGCCAAGTTATAATGGCGGACATTAGGCAACTGAAGGCCCCCTTTCCATTTTAACAGCGTTACTTTCTCATAAGATATACACGGCCTTTTATTGTTCCACAGGAAAGCTGTGAATGCCGAGTGAATCTTCCGGATATCTTCGTGCCGTAGAAGTAAGGGGATTGTTTGGAGGGGATACAAAAGTCTAGAGAAACACGCCATCTTAATCAGGTGTGCCCTACCACTTAATGAAAGTGGCAGATCTCTCCACTTAGCTAGGTCATGTAGTATTCTCTGGAAAAAGGGAAGATAGTTTAATTTATTATTGAATAGCAAAGGAGATAACAGACACCCTTGTCGTGTGCCCTTCTCCAGTGCAATTGTATCAGACAAGAAGCCGGGTATATATATTTTCACTTGGGGTTTAGAATAAAGAGCCTTCAAACAATTGCAAAATTCCCCCGCTAAACCTATTGCATCCAAAACCAATTCAAGCCATTCCCAACTAACATTGTCAAAGGCTTTTTCGGCGTCTAACGCCAACAAAGTCGGACTGCCTCTTCGTTGCTCCCCTCTTAGTCCATCTTGCACCGTGAGGACTTTATGTATATTTGTTATCCCTGACCTCCCCTTCATAAAACCTACTTGGTCATCTCCTATTATGTCTGGTAATATAGAGGCTAGCCTGTTAGCTATTATTTTCGAGATAAGTTTGACATCTTGGTTTATAAGTGATATGGGTCTATATGAACCTGGTTGAGTCCAGTCTCTATCAGGTTTAGGGATTAACGTTATGTACGCCAGATGTCCTGATGACGGTAATTCCCTACCTTTCAGAATAGCATTATATTATGGGGTCAGAACGGGGGATACCTCTCCAGCCAAAACTTTGTAAAACTCGGCGGGAAAGCCGTCAGGTCCTGGGGCCTTACCATTTGCAAGGGATTTAATTGTCCTTTTCAGCTCTTCCTCAGTTATTTCTGACTTCAGGACCGCTTGGGCTTCATTCGATATCCGTGATAAGGATATTTTACTCGAAAGTTCTTCTGCTCTGTCCCTCGCAAAGGGATCTCGGGTATATAGAGATTGATAGTACCTCCCCATTATTTTAACTATGTCTTCTGGTTTGGTAAAGAGGTCGCCCCCCTCATCCTTTAAGGGGTGAGTAGGTGGTCGTACAGCATTAGGTTTAGTGAGATTAGAAAGCAACCTCCCCGCCTTGTTTCCATGTGGAAACAGGTTAGCTTTTTTACTATCTCCAAACCACTTTGATGTCTAATCTAGTTCATAGTCATACGCGTGTTTGGCCGTTACCCACAGTAATTTATTGGATTCTGTCGGATGACTTAGGAAAGTAGTATATATAGATCTAAGTTTTTTAGTGGCCTCATCAAATTTTTTCCTAGCCTCTCTCTTTATCCCAGCCGTATATGCCATTACCTGACCCCGTAGTACCACCTTCGCCGTATCCCAAAATAAGGCATGATTAGAGATATGTTCTTTATTGTCCTGGGAGAATTCCCACCACCAACCTCTGAGTCTGTCTATAAAATCTTAATCTACTAGAAGATGATGGGGGAATCTCCAGATGAAATCCGACCCATGTGGAACATCCTCCAGTAACTGCAGCACCACCGGAGAATGATCCGACAGGACCATGTCCGAGATCTTGGTAAATTTCGGTCTACTCAGCAAGTGTGGGGATAACAAAAAATGGTCCAACCGCGACCATGACATCTGTGAGTGGGAAAAGTGTGTGTACTCTCTCTCCATAGGGTGTTGGTGTCTCCATACATCGACCAGTCCTGTGGCCTGTAACAATGGGGAGAGAGTACCTGTCTCACCTAGCTTGGATCTCACTTGCTGGTTACTACGACGCCTGTCTTCCTCACCATCATGTACTCTATTGAAGACACCTGCGACTATCAGATGTCCCACCCCTTCTTGCAGAATATTTATTTCCAGAACTCTATAGAAAGATTGTTGGGAATAGTTTGGCGCATATATGTTATATATGGTGATCAAACCAGTTGAAGACTCCAGAATCAATTTCAAGATTCTACCCTCCTCTAATGACTCGACAACCTTTACCGTATATTGTAACCATTTATGGAGTAGAATAATAACCCCTGCTTTCCTCCCCAATGAAGGGGAACCCACTACCTGGCCCACCCACAATTTATGGAGTCTCCAAAAGTCCTACTCCCCCAGGTGTGTCTCCTGCAACAAGGCCACATCTGCGCCCAATTTTTTAAGATGCCTCAAAATGGCAATACGTTTAGTTTGCGATCGCAGACCTTTCACATTCCAGGTCACCAGGTGCATAATATAAAGAACACAGGGTTAATCTCAAGAGGCACACCTGGATGGACTCCACTCGGACCCCCCAGTACGTCCCGTATCATTCTTACATCAGATCTAGGTTTAAGGCTATTTGTTCCTCTACATGTCAGAATCACTTTATCCCTCGCCCTCCCCCCCAACCTTCTCTACCCCAAAAACTTTCCCACAAAATAACGTTATCATCCAACAATTTGGCTTCACTTTTTTCACATATGGTAACATATAGCCGTTGTAGCTATCCATTGCTCTACCGTCCTATCTCTATAATTACTAGCTTCCCCACTGCTAGCCCTTTTCTAAGCAAACAGGAAACGTTACAAACTTTATCTCAAGTGTCCTGGAATTCACATCATCTGTTAAGTCTATAGGCAGTCTCCAGGAGGTATCAGAAAGACCCTAAAAACTATAAAAAAGAACATAAAACATAGATCTCACATGAGTCTCTCTGGATCATCGTCATCCCCATGCGGACTCTTGACTTGAAGAAAACACTGCCTGATGACTTCCGTTCTCAGTCGATTCTCTGGGGGATCTTGATCTTTGATGTCGGCTCCCTTTTCCTCCTCTACCAGAGAAACCACTTCTCGGGGGCGAGTCGCTGTGAAGGTCCGGCAGATCCATTTCCACATCCAAGCTATCACGGGCTTCCTTTGGTGTTAGGAAAGTGGATACAGAGCCGTCTGCTTGGAACACCCTCAGCGTCGCTGGGTATTGAAGAGCGAATTTAAATTTTTTCCTCACCAAGGCTGAACATACATCTGAGAAGGCTCTCCTACGTCTCGCCACTTCCGCCGAGTAGTCGCTGAAGAGAAGTAACTTGTTACCCCGTACCATGAGGCTCTGCGGATTACGGCGATATCGTGTAAGTATTGACTCCTTTGCCGCATAATTTAGATATTTTACAATGGTGTACAGTGGGATGCGAAAGTTTGGGCAACCTTGTTAATCGTCATGATTTTCCTGTGTAAATCATTGGTTGTTACGATAAAAAATGTCAGTTAAATATATCATATAGGAGACACACACAGTGATATTTGAGAAGTGAAATGAAGTTTATTGGATTTACAGAAAGTGTGCTATAATTGTTTAAACAAAATTAGGCAGGTGCCTAAATTTGGGCACCACTAAAAATAAATGAAATCAATATTTAGTAGATCCTCCTTTTGCAGAAATTAGAGCCTCTAAACGCTTCCTGTAGGTTCCAATGAGAGTCTGGATTCTGGTTGAAGGTATTTTGGACCATTCCTCTTTACAAAACATCTTTAGTTCATTCAGGTTTGATGGCTTCCGAGCATGGACAGCTCTCTTTAAGTCACACCACAGATTTTCAATTATATTCAGGTCTGGGGACTGAGATGGCCATATCAGAACGTTGTACTTGTTCCTCTGCATAAATGCCTTAGTGGATTTTGAGCAGTGTTTAGGGTCGTTGTCTTGTTGAAAGATCCAGCCCCGCCGCAGCTCAGCTTTGTCACTGATTCCTGGACATTGGTCACCAGAATCCGCTGATACTGAGTGGAATCCATGCGTCCCTCAACTTTGACAAGATTCCCAGTCCCTGCACTGGCCACACAGCCCCACAGCATGATGGAACCACCACCATATTTTATTGTAGGTAGCAGGTGTTTTTCTTGGAATGCTGTGTTCTTTTTCCTCCATGCATAACGCCCCTTGTTATGGCCAAATAACTAAATTTTAGTTTCACCAGTCCACAGCACCTTATTCCAAAAAGAAGCTGGCTTGTCCAAATGTGCTTTAGCCCACCTCAAGTGGCACTTTTTGTGCTGTGGGCGGAGAAAAGGCTCCTCTGCATCACTCTCGCATACAGCATCTCCTTGTGTAAAGTGCGCCGAATGGTTGAACGATGTACAGTGACTCCATCTGCAGCAAGATGATGTTGTAGGTCTTTGGTGCTGGTCTGTGGGTTGACTCTGACTTTTCTCACCATTCGTCGCTTCTGTCTATCTGAGATTTTTCTTGGTCTGCCACTTCAAGCCTTAACTTGAACTGAGCCTGTGGTCTTCCATTTCCTCAATATGTTCCTAACTGTGGAAACAGACAGCGGAAATCTCTGAGACAGCTTTCTGTATCCTTCCCCTAAACCATGATGGTGAACAAACTTTGTCTTCAGGTCAGAGAGTTGTTTTGAGACACCCATGTTGCTACTCTTCAGAGAAAATTAAAAGAGGGAAACTTACAAGTGACCCCCTTAAATACTCTTTCTCATAATTGGATTCACCTGTGTATGTAGGTCAGGGGTCACTGAGCTTACCAAGCCAATTTGAGTTCCAATAATTAGTTGTAAAGGTTTTAGAATCAATAAAATGACAACGGTGCCAAAATTTATGCACCTGCCTAATTTTGTTTAAACAATTATAGCACACTTTCTGTAAATCCAATAAACTTCATTTCACTTCTCAAATATCACTGTGTGTGTCTCCTATAGGATATATTTAACTGACATTTTTTATCGTAACAACCAACGATTTATACAGGAAAATCATGACGATTAACAAGGTTGCCCAAACTTTCGCATCCCACTGTATTTGGGCCTCTCCGTGCCCAGTTCCTGGCCCGGAGGTCTTCTTGGGCCTAATCTGTGGGCCCTCTCAACTGTAAAGGTCCTTGCAGGCCCAGGGCTTGTGGAATTTCAGTCGCGCATATCTGTAGTAATTTATTCGGTGGGATCGATTTCGGGAGTCCCACAATCCGTAAATTATTTCGTCTGGAGCGGTTCTCCAAATCGTCTAGTTTTTCGCTTGGTTGCTGCGGAGTACTTCTTTAGTTTGTATCTGAGTTTTTTCCAGCTCTTCCTCCACTAGCAGGATTCTTTGTTCCAGCTCTGCTATTTGGCCAGAGTGCTGGGATACCTCTTGCTGAATCTGCAATAGTGTTGTGGATACAGTGGCCTCTAATGTGGACTTTATATCCGGCACTAGCAATTTCGCCACCGCAACTGCCATTTCCTTGCATGAGGCTGCAAAGTCTGGGCCCTGGCTCGACTGCATCTCTCCCTCATTGTTTTGTGCCTCCTCAAGTGCCGAGGAGGGCTGCAGGGTCTGGGAGACTGACCTTGTCTGCCGCTGTGGCTTTCCCGCTGCTGCCGCCATCTTGTTGCTCTGCCTCGGCTTTTCCTGTTGGAGCGGGAGAGGCGATGTCCCTTGCCGGGAGCCGCCTTTCTGCAGAAACTTTTCCATAGAGCACTTTAGGGCTCAGAAGGCGCGTCCTCTGAGGACCGATTTTCACTAGGATTACGGCGGCTCCTGTGTGTTCGGGCAGCGCGGCCTGGAGCTCACCCTACACTCGACCAGTCATGTGCGTGCCGGAACTGGAAGCCTCCACACCAGGATTGTCGTCCCTGTCCACAAGAATTTTTTTTTTTTTTAAATATTAATTATCATAATAATAATTTTTTTCGGACATCAAAAATGGTTTACTATTTGGTTGAACCTGCCACAACAACAATAAAAAAAATATTGATGTTCACTATAGGCAGCAGTGACCAACTTCAACCAGACACAAAACCAATTTTGACTAAAAATTGGACATAAGCAGTATACAAATTAATACTGCATACTTACGGCACTCCTCCCGTTGACTTTCATCGAGGTGGTCCCAATTTGGCACTATCACCTCACAGATCTCGAGCCAGAAGAGCTGGGTAGCATGATGGTCTGCGTGGTGGCGGTCGGTGTGGTCCCACAGTGGTGGTCGGTCCTCCACCATCTGGATGAGGAGTTCGTTGCAGATAAGCAAACCGGCGACGTCCTCCTTTATTCCGTTCTGGTGGAGCCTCTGGAACCCTAAAAATAGAAAAAAGAAGAAAATAATATAACCTCATGTTTGACAGATTTCAAATAAAAACCCTCATTGTGAAAATACTCACACGACCACGACCGCCGCGTGCTCCCCGACTTCCTCTGGCTGTGGCTCGATGACCTCTATTGGAGTCAACGGGACGAGCTGACTGTAATAGAAGTAAAAATAAGGAATATTTACGAACACACAAATTATAATTGTAAGATTAAAAAATTAATTAATAAAAAAAAAATTACCGCTTGCTGTCCTCCACCACCGACTTCCTCCTCTCCTGTGGTCTCTTGGCCGGGAAGCCTCTCCTCCACAGTTGATGACAGTGAAATAAAAAAATGCAATTTTTACAATCCGGTCATAATATTATAATGGGGAATGCTTAAAAAATTGGCATACCGTATCATGTCGACGACGTCGTCTTGGAGGGGAGCTCCCAGCCTCAGTTAAAGATGATGTGCCTGTGGAAAACAAAAAAACAAAAATTAGATTTGAACTATTAATTATACAACAAACCCACACAAATAATACTTACTGGACATTATTTTGGAAATATTTCAAAATAAATTTCCGGTCTGGCTGGCCTGTTTTGGGATCAATGTGCTTGAAGTGAGGGCAATTCTTTTATTTTTTTTATTTTTAGACACATAGGCACTGCAGGTGGTGCAAGTACATAGTGGATGCTAGGGTTGGTAGTCATCAGGAACACCACCCCTATCATCCACTATGTACTTACACCACCTGCAGTCCCTATGCAAAAGTATATACAAGTACATAGTGGATGCTAGGAGTAGTACTCAACAAGACTACTACTCCTAGCATGTACTACAGCTCCGATGTATACATACATAGGAGCTGCTTATATTTCTTTACGCTTGATAAACAGACAAAAAAAAACACATTATACTCACCTCTAATGGCGTCCACCCTTCTCCCTCGCAGGCAGGATCGAAGAGAGTACAGGAAGTAGACTGCGCCCACAGCTCCTCCTATTTGATTGCTCAGGCACAGAAAGAAAAGCCGGATCCGTCGATCAGGCAAACGACGGAAATCTTTTCGACGGATCCGGCTCTAATACATTCCTATGGAGAAAAACACCGGATCCGTCATTCCGGCAAGTCTTCAGTTTTTTTCGCTGGAGAAAAAACCGTAGCTTGCTACGGTTTTCTTTTTCGCCTGATCAGTCAAAATGACTGAACTGAAGACATCCTGATGCATCCTGAACGAATTACTCTCCATTCAGAATTCATGGGGATATGACGGATCAGTTCTTTTCCGGCATTGAGCCCTTTTGACGGAACTCTATGCAGGAAAAGAAATACGCTAGTGTGAAAGTACCCTAAGGAGAATACCATGACGTCACTCGAGCTCATCCCCTGTACATGCGTCCTCTGGGCCTTGCTGTGTAGCCACTGTAGAACCTGGAACGAGAACTATAGGTCGACGCTCCAGCCCTGAATCTTGCCCGTGGATAGCCTCTGTCCGTTGTACTTATTCCAGGTCTGTTAGTCCTTTTGGGAACCACTTTTATCTCTCGACCTCTGAACAAGGACTCGTCTAATGCCATGGATGTTCAGACTGATTCTTTATCAGAGAATTCAATGTAGGCAAACCCTTTAGGTTGACCAGTGAACTTGTCACAAAGAATGGTCACCCTGTTCACAGAGCCACAACCATGGAAGTGTGCTTCGAGTCCCTCAGCTGTTGCCCCATAATCGACCTTCCCTACGTAAATCGATCGAGCGTCAGCTTCGATCTTCTCTTCTAAGGACATGATAACTGGACCAGCATTGCCAGGCGGTGGGCTCATGTTCATCTGTTTCTCCACCTTATTCTGCAGCTCTTTTAGCTTCACAGCCTCCTCTTCCATTTCTCAGGCACGGGCTTTGATCACCTCCAGCTCCGGGTCCTCAATAGCGGAGTCTGGGCCGAGCTCTCCGGGCTCTTCCTCCTCCATCTCCTCCAGGACGCCGGCACCTCCACTCTCTGTGCTCCCCCATCCGCCGGATCTCCTCCCTGTGGCTATTCTGCCCCCTAGCCGCTGAATTTTCCTGCCCGGGCCAAACAACCAGCCTGGACCAGTTCCCGCCTATACTGATCTCTGCAGGACTGCCATCGGGTTTTCACACGTTGTACTGCATAAAAATATTAGAAACAATACTTGAAATATAAATATATAAATGCATTCTTTTAAAATGCACATGTAAAACAATGGTTAATACAACCACTACATCCATCTGCAGTGACCACACTTGCATTGTACTGGATTAAATCACACAAATTTAAAATACTTCAAGTGCTCAGAGCCAAAATATAGGCAGCCATGTTTTCTAATACTCGCCAAACATAGCCACTACTGCTGCCTGGCAGGGTTGTTGTAACTATGAAAACGTGACAGGGTATATGTATATGTATAAACTATGCATGGTCACTATGGGGTTAAAACATATACAATGCATTTGGGAAGGTGACATTTAACCATTTAAAAAGTGCACATTCAGATGTCATCATAGTGGCCTTTCATTACAACAAAAATTCCCACTTCCCTTCTACTCGGATACATACACACCACTGCATCAAAGTTATTATATGGAATAACACACCTTTTCTACAGGAAATACACATGGGTTGGCTTACCTAATTTTTACATTTGGCTTAATTGCCCCTCTCCCAGTGTCTGGCCAACATCTGCTGTGTAACCTCCTCCCAGCCACGCTCCTTGAGAAATTTGTCATGGTAGGTATCTTTACGGGTGTCCCATAGCTGGGGACGCTCTTGGATCAAAGTTAACAGCTTCTCTACATCCATGGTGGTGCTAATGTAACACCCCAGAGTTGTGTTACTACACGCCTCTACCCCACTACTATCTCCTAAGAGCCTTTACATTGTCATCTGATATGATTTTGCTCATGTCTTCACATCTGTGCATCTAAAACTATGTTAAAGGATAACTGTCACACTTAGACCCTAATTTCAATTTTAATATATGTAGTTACTAATAGTGATGTCGCAAACATAAAATTTTCCGTTCGCGAACGCGAATTTCCACAAATGTTCGCGAACAGGCGAACCGCCATAGACTTCAATAGGCAGGCGAATTTTAAAACCCACAGGGACTCTTTCTGGCCACAATAGTGATGGAAAAGTTGTTTCAAGGGGACTTACACCTGGACTGTGGCATGCCGGAGGGGGATCCATGGCAAAACTCCCATGGAAAATTACGTAGTTGACGCAGAGTGTGGTAAGTTGAATTTGCAAAGCGATTAATATAACCTGCATTAATCGCATTGAGATTACAACTTGGATCTGAGTTCCTAATGGTTGTATTGCTAGAATTGACGAATATAACGAATATAGCACTATATTCTCAATCTTCGTTATATTCTAGCAATACAACCATTAGGAACCCAGCTCTAAGTTGAATTCGCAATGCGATTAATATAACCAGTATTAATCGCATTGCGATTGCAACTTAGTCAAATTTGTGACCCTGCAGCTTCAGAATGAATCTAAGATGGATGCTGTCCCTGATGGATGCTGTCCTTGCTATTTGATAGATCTGAGTTCCTAATGGTTGTATTGCTAGAATTGACCAATATAACGAATATAGCACTATATTCTCAATCTTCGTTATATTCTAGCAATACAACCATTAGGAACCCAGCTCTAAGTTGAATTCGCAATGCGATTAATATAACCAGTATTAATCGCATTGCGATTGCAACTTAGTCAAATTTGTGACCCTGCAGCTTCAGAATGAATCTAAGATGGATGCTGTCCCTGCTATTTGATAGGAGGTGGGAGGGGTCTGCTGCTGATTGGCTGGAATGTGTCTGCTGACTGTGAGGTACAGGGTCAAAGTTTTCTCAATGATGACGTATAGGGGGCGGACCGAACATGGCATATGTTCGCCCGCCGCGGTGAACACGAACAAGCTATGTTCGCCGGGAACTATTCGCCGGCGAATAGTTTGGGACATCTCTAGTTACTAATAACATGATATTCCAGAATCAGTTACTATTAGACTGACTTACCCCATATTTAATAAGATTCAGCCTTTAGCAACCAGTCATAAAACTGCAATTTCACTATTCAGTTAAGATGGCCGCCACTGCCCTTACCCTGAGGCTAATCCCGCCTGCCCTCACTAGCCAGTAACAATAGCCCCCCCAAAAGTGTCAGTAACCAGAGCCCTCCCCCTAAAGGGTTAATCTCCTGCAGCACAAAGGGGTCCTCTTACCACATGTTGCTTTCATTTATACACTGAGCAGATGGCAGATCTCCCTTCCCTGGTCTGCGCTGCTCCAACTCTACTTCTCCAGCTCTGCTGAGTGAGGGAGCGTCTGCCAAGCGCAGGGACAGGGAGAAGTGCACACAGCCCAGGCCCTGTTATCAGCTGCTGGGGAGGACCTGGCTTTAATCATTTACTTACAGTCCCTGGCTGTCAGTAATCTGACCCTGCACGCTGCGTGCTTCTGCGTCCTCCGTCCTTCAACAGAGGACGGAACATGCCTAGCAACCCTATTTTAAGCACAGGTAAAAGTAGGCAGTACAGGGAACAAAACTGTGGAATTAAGGAGTAATTGAATACACAGTAAAAAGTTGAAATAGGGCCACCAAGGTGATATTAATCACCACAATGCAATACTCCCAAAAAATATATATATGACAGTTATACTTTAAATAAAGTTTTTCCTTGTAATGTTCCAGGTCGACCAGCAGGTGGCAGCAACATTGGCCAGGTATTTAGTTACAGTTTAGTATGTCTAGGCTGGAATGGTTCATTCCAGCTTAGCTTCCCCTCTGTGGAGGTGTGAACTGTTCCCACATCTATCAGGATGGGTGGAGAAGGACGTTAGAGTCAGTGTAGCCCACCCCCTGCTAGGGGTAGGGTGTGTGTGTGTAAGGAGTCCCCCTGCATAAGGAAGAAAGCCAGGATCTTGTCTCGGCTGAGACATTGATCATACCCCAGCCTGAGAACCGTCAGCCTCAGCTGGATGACAAGCAAGCAGACCCCCTCCAGAGTTCCAGGACAAAAGCATTCCCTGAGAAACCATCTGTGAGTAAGTCCAGAGACCTAGGAGAAGCCATATTCCTCCTTAGTTAGTCAGTCCTCACAAAGCAGAAGATAAAGAGAAGTGCAGAAGATTAATTCCTGCCACAGTTAAAGAGCTACTAAGCAGACGTCTTATCCTGCAAGCTCCAGATTTAAATTGCAGATATATTTATCCCTGCCAATGATTGCCAAAACCTGCTGGGACCAAAGACCAAAGCTGTATTCTGTTTGGATTCAAGTTATCTTCAGTAAAGAAAAGTTTGAACTTCACCTAAAGGTCTGGACATCAATTTCTGCTGCAAAATTCCTCTATTACTCCTACTATCACTACACTCAAATTTCTTGCAAGTGAGCCAGGAGTCCAGCCGTACCCAGATAGGAGACACCGTTGACACAACTACCACTACCATACAGAGACATTACACCACTTTGGCATTCCAAAACTAGGACGTGCATTATAACACCTTGAAGGACCCTGTGATAGTACCCTGCGCATGCTGCAATTGGCGTCACAAACATATATAGGCTATCATCTACACCTGACCCGGTCATTGCATATTTAGTGTCAGCGTATACCCGTATACTGCTCATTGCACGTTCCAGACAAGTTTGACTGGTTTGAGCAGGTTTCAGCACCTGCACAAACCATGGCCTAAGTGGGCTGGCCATAGCATACGGATCCGCAAAATACGGAACACATACGGATGGTCTTCTGGATTATACGGACCCATTGACTACAATGAAGCCACGGAACGTGATTTGTGGCCAAATATAGGACATGTTCTATTTTTGTATGGAAAGACAGACATACGGCAACGGAATGCATACTAAGTACATTCAGTTTTTTTCACAGACCCCTTGAAATCAAGGGTTCCGTATACGGAACTATAAAAACAGAGAAAAAAAAGCGTTCGTCTGAAAGAGGCCTTAGTAAAATCCATGAAGTGTAATAAATTGTAACGGGGCGCCGAAGGCGCACTCGGTATTCCATCAGCCGCAGACCTGCTGCTTAGCTTCGGGAGCGAGGATCTGTGTTCGGCCTCGTGCTAGCTGGGAGGCTCCCTGCTCCTAGGTCTGCCTTGAGCGCCGAGCTGATCACTCGGTGCTCGACTTGTCTGTCTGTCATCATGTGGCGCTGGCCACGTCACATGACCCTCACTCCCCACTCTATATATAGGGAACCTGCTGGCTACAGGTTGCCTGTGATACTGGTCCATTGGTGCTTCCTTGTTCTGATTGACCTCCTGACCTTGTGACCTCGGCTCGTTCTTTGACCTCGACTTCGTCTCATTCCTTGTACATATTTGCTCTCCTGGATTGACCCCGGCTCTGACTGTTGACTTTACATTTGCCCGCTCCATTTGTACTCCCGCTTCTCCTGGTTCTGACCCATGGCTTGTTGACCTTCCGTATCTTTCCTCTGTGCACTTACGTAAGTAAGGGACCGCCGCCCAGTTACGCCCCGTCGCCTAGGGCGGGTAGTGTAAGTAGGCAGGGACAGGGATTGTGGGTGGAGTCAGAGTGCACCCTCTTTCCTTCCTCTTTGTTCCCTGACATAAGTATTGTGTTTGCGATCACCTGTATGTGATGCACCCAATTTGGCGCTCATTTGGGGAAGGGAGGGAGGGGGCACACTGTGTTCTGTATGTAACTTATAAGGCTTATCAACTTGCTGTTGATGCTCATACAGAGGATAGTGTGCACATGAACTGTGAGGTTGGGGGGGGGGGGCTGGTACACACTAAGCATCAGCAGCAAAAAGAGTTCACATGTGGGTAGATGGGCTATGTCAGGCTTTAGCATACTGGCCACAGACAGGAGGAGAGGTGCATATACCAGTTCCTGCCCAGCACTCGCTCAGGTGTGCACGCATACATATGGCGGGTGCCCTGCGCCCACTCTGCTACAACCTGACATAGCCCATCTATGCCCAGCTCTACCAAAGCAGACATTCAGGAGCAGTGATGTGTGCAGTACATGGCTCACTACAGCCCCAGTGAGATCCTTACTCCCATACACCACTGTGACATCAGCGGTGTATGAGAGTACGGATTATAAAGCGCTATAGGCACCTGAGTTCAGCATCCATTTCTCATAAAGTAAAAAAAAGTCTTAGAAAATGTCATTTTAAAGCACTTACAATAGGGGGTTAATAAACTTTATGTAAAAGTTTAAGTACACTCTAACTTCTTTAACCGCTTAATGACCGGGCCATTTTTCACCTTAAGGACCAGACTGATTTTTGCAAATCTGACATGTGTCACTTTATGTGGTGATAACTTTAAAGGGAACCTGTCACCTGGATTTTGTGTATAGAGCTGAGGACATGGGTTGCTAGATGGCCGCTAGCACATCCGCAATATCCAGTCCCCATAGCTCTGTGTGGCTTTTATTGTGTATAAAAACCGATTTGATACTTATGCAAATTAACCTGAGATGAGTCAGAGCTTGAAAATATGACTCTTCTGTGCTCACACAAGTAAGATATGACTCTTTTATGTTAATTTGCATATGTATCAAATCGGTTTTTATACACAATAAAAGCACAGAGAGCTATGGGGACTGGATATTGCGGATGTGTTAGCGGCCATCTAGCAACCCATGTCCCCAGCTCTATACCCAAAATCCTGGTGACCGGTGCCCTTTAAAACGCTATTACTTATCCAGGCCATTCTGAGATTGTTTTCTCGTCACATATTTTACATAATGACAATGGTAAAATTGAGTAAAAAAATGTCGTATTTATTTATAAAAAATACCAAATTTACCAAAATCTTTTAAAAATTTGCAACTTTCCAAATTTTTTTTTTTTTTAAAACAGATAGTGATACCTCCTAAAATTGTAATTACTTTACATTCCCCATATGTCTACTTCATGTTTGGACCATTTTTGAATGCCATTTTATTTTTTGGGGACGTTAGAAGGAGCAAATCTTGAAATTTTTCTGAAAATTTCCAAAACCCACTTTTTAAGGACCAGTTCAGTTATGAAGTCACTTTGTGAGGCTTACATAATAGAAACCACCCAAAAATGACCCCATTTTAGAAACTACACCCCTCAAGGTATTCAAAACGGATTTTACAAACTTTGTTAACCCTTTAGGTGTTCTACAAGACTTAATGGGAAATGGAGATTAAATTTCAGAATTTAACTTTTTTTGGCAGATTTCTCATTTTAATCATTTTATTATAACAAAGCAAAGGTTAACAGCCAAACAAAACTCAATATCTATTGCCCTGATTCTGTAGTTTAAAGAAACAACCCATATGTGGTTAAAAACAGCTGTACGGCCATACGGCAGGGCACAGAAAGAAAAGAAATGCCATACGGTTTTTTGAAGGCAGATTTTAATGGACTGGTTTTTTGACACCATGTCCCATTTGAAGCCACCCTGATGCACCCCTAGAGTAGAAACTCCAAAAATGTGGCCCCATTTTAGAAACTACGCCCCTCAGGGTATTCAAAACAGATTTTACAAACTTTGTTAACCCTTTAGGTGCTTCACAAGAGTTATTGGCAAATGGAGATGAAATTTCTGAATTTTCAATTTTTGGGCAAATTTTCCATTTTAATCCATTTTTTCCAGTTACAAACAAAGGGTAAACAGCCAAACAAAACTCTATATTTATTGCCCTTATTCTGTAGTTTCTATAAACGCCCCATATGTGGTCGTAAACTACTGTAGGGGCACATGGCAGGGCGCAGAAAGAAAGGAACACCATATGGTTTCTGGAAGGCAGATTTTGCGGGACTGGTTTATTTACACCATGTCCCATTTGAAGCCCCCCTGATGCACCCATACAGTATAAACTCCAAGAAAGTGACCCCATTTTGGAAACTACCGGATAAGGTGGAAGTTTTTATGGAACTTTTTTAGGGTACAAATGATTTTTAGTTGCTCTATATTACATTTTTGTGATGCAAGGTTACAAAATTTTTTTATTCTGAAATGTCATCTACATTTGCCAATAACGCTTGTGGAACACCTAAAGGGTTAACAACGTTTGTAAAATCAGTTTTGAATACCTTGAGGGGTTTAGTTTTTTAGATGGGATCACTTTTATGGAGTGCATCAGGGGGGCTTCAAATGGGACATGGTGTCAAAAAACCAGTCCAACAAAATCTGCCTTCCAAAAACCATATGGCGCTCCTTTCCTCCTTGTTAACCCTTTAGTCTTAATCTAGGAGGACGAGGTCCATATGGAGTAGGAGGTTGAGGAGGCGGTGGATGTGGCGCTGTAGGTGGAAGCGGCAGTGGAGGAGGTAGCCTACACTGCTTTTTGGTTTTAATTTTTATTTTTAAAATTATGGTACACCTCAAATCTTTGGGAAATATACCCTGTGATAACCCCCTCCAGTTATGCTAAACACACGCTCAGACAATACACTGGCTGCAGGGCAGGCCAGCACCTCCAAGGGGTAAAGAGCAATCTCAGGCCATGTGCCCAATTTGGAGACCCAGAAGATGCAGGGGCTGACCCCTGTCAGTCAGTTTGTGTAGGCGTGTGCACACTTAGTGCCCCACCATGTCGCACGTCCCCGTGATGTTCACGATCCAATTTGATATCTGCTCTATCAACTTTCGATGTTCTTTTATGCGCCTACCATGGTTATCACGGGTGGCGGGGAATCAGGGTTCCAGGCCAGAGAGGGAGCGTGAGAAAGAGAGACCACATCCAAGGGAGGATTCATTTTTTCAAATTTTAAAATATAGAGTTGAAATATGGGAGAAATTATTAAAGCATAAAAGTGTGACAACTTTTCAAAGTTTAAGCATTGAATGAAAGGATGTGGCGTGCATTAATTACTGAATAATATATTAAATTTTATTCCCTGTCACCTATGCATAGCAGGTGTTTATTCACATCTAAAATTGTATAATGTCAACCCAAGAATGTAACAGAAAAATTCTTGAAATTTATTAAACTGTCAACGAGGTAGAGGAGGGGTATATTACACCCAAAAAGTGATGAATTTCACCAAAAAATGTAAATGTAAAAAAAACAACTGTCTACTAGGTAAAGCAGTGGTTATAATTATTATTATTTTTTTTGCCATCTACTAGGTATAGGAGTGGTACATCACACCCAAAAATGTGTTAATTTTACCCGAAAATGTAAATTGCTATTTTTTTTTTGTTTAACCTGTCTACTAGGTATAGCAGTGGTACTATACACCCAAAAATTTGTGAATTTCACCAGAAAATGTAAATTACAAAGTAGTAAAATGATATAAAAGAAAACATGTACAAAAAAATTAAATGGATTTATGAGGTGGAGTTCCATATGGAGTAGGAGTTTGAGGAGGCGGTGGACGTAGCGCAGTAGGTGGAAGCGGCAGTAGAGGAGGACGAGATAGCCAACACAGGTTTTTGGTCTTAATTTTGTAAAATTAAGGTACACTCCAAAAGAGTGTGAAATATCCAAAATACAAACATGAGCAATTGCGCTGCAGTATAACAATGACTGTTAGTGCATACAGGTATACATGTCTATTCTGCACAAGGTACGGACAAGTCCTGAGGGATCCTTGCCTGGTTCATTTTAATGAACGTGAGCTTGTTCACATTGGCTGTGGAGAGGCGGCTGCGCTTGTCTGTGATGACGCCCCCTGCTGTGCTAAACACATGTTCAGATAATACACTGGCTGCAGGGCAGGCCAGCACCTCCAAGGCGTAAATGGCAAGCACAGGCCATGTGCCCAATTTGGAGACACAGAAGTTGAAGGGGAAGACCCGTCATTCAGTACGTGTAGGCGTGTGCACACATACTGCTCCACCATGTTGGTGAAATGCTGCCTCCTGCTAAGACATTCCATATCAGCTGGTGGTGCTGGTTGTTGTGGTGTGCTGACAAAGCTTTTCCACTTTTCGCCTATGCTAACCCTGCCTTCTGAGGTGCTGGCGGTGCCCCCAGCTGCGTTGGTGACCTCTTCCTCGTCCTCTGCCTTCGCCTTGTGCTTCCACTGTGCCCCCGCTGTCAGGTGGGAATGCCACCAGCAGCGCCACTACCAGCGTGCGCTTGTACTCGCGCATCTTACGATCACGCTCCAGTGACGGAATTAAGAACGGTACGTTGCCCTTATAACGGGGATCCAGCAGCGTGGCCACCCAGTAATCAGCACAAGTTAGAATGTGGGCAACATGGCGGTCGTGGCAGAGACACTGCAGCATATAATCGCTCATGTGTGCCAGGCTGCCCAGAGGCAACGAAAAGCCGTCCTCTGTGGGAGGTGTATCGTCTATGTCTGCTGTATACCCCCAGCCACGCACCAGTGATGGCCATGAGCTGGTCTGGGTGCCGCCCTGCTGTGAACAAGGTTCCTCCTCCTCCATCTCCTCATCCTCCACCTCATTATCCTCCAGAACTGTGCCCTGGCTGGACAATTGTGTACCTGGCGTTTGTGGGTGCAGGAACCCACCCTTGGAGCCACTTGGTAATGACTGGCCGGAAACCCTACGAAATGATCTCTCTTCCTCCTCCTGTGCCACATCCTCTTCCATCATCGCCAGCAGCGTTTTTTCAAGGAGGCATAGAAGTCGGATAGTAACGCTGAGAACGGCATTATCGGCACTGGCCATGTTGATGGAGTACTCGAAACAGCGCAACAAGGAACACAGGTCTCGCATGGAGGCCCAGTCATTGGTGGTGAAGTGGTGCTGTTCCGCCGAGCGACTCACCCGTGCGTGCTGCAGCTGAAACTCCACTATCGCCTGCTGCTGCTCGCACAGTCTCTCCAGCATCTGCAAGGTGGAGTTCCACCTGGTGGGCACGTCGCATATGAGGCGGTGAGCGGGAAGGCCAAAGTTACGCTGCAGCGCTGACAGGCGAGCAGCAGCAGGGTGAGAACGTCGAAAGCGCGCATAGGCGGCCCACACTTTACGCAGCAGCTCTGACATATCGGGGTAATTTTTAAGGAATCTCTGCACCACCAAATTCAGCATATGCGCCAGGCAAGGAATGTGCGTCAAACTGGCTAATCCCAGAGCTGCTACGAGATTTCGGCCATTATCGCACACCACTAGGCCTGGCTTGAGGCTCACTGGCGCAACCACTCATCGGTCTGTTGTTCAAGGCCCGTCCACAGCTCCTGCGCGGTGTGGGGTATGTCCCCCAAACAGATAAGTTTTAAAACTGCCTGCTGTCGTTTACCCCTGGCTGTGCTGCAGTTGGTGGTGAAGGTGTTACGCTGACCGGATGAGGAGCCGGTAGAGGATGAGGAAGCGGAGTAGGAGGAGGAAGCAACAGGAGGCAAACTGAAGCGCCTTGCAATCCTCGGTGGTGGAAGGACATGCACCAAACTGCTATCCGCCTCAGGCCCAGCCGCCACTGCATTTACCCAGTGTGCTGTTATAGCGATATAACGTCCCTGACCGTGCTTACCGGTCCACATATCCGTAGTGAGGTGCACCTTGCCACAGATGGCATTGCGCAGTGCAACCCTGATTTTGTCCCCCACTTGGTTGTGCAGGGAAGGGATGACTCGCCTGGAAAAGTAGTGGCGACTGGGCATGACGTACTGTGAGACAGCCACAGCCATAAGGCCTTTAAAACTCTCCGTCTCCACCAGACGGAATGACAGCATTTCAAAGGCCAGTAATTTAGAAATGCTGGCATTCAGGGCTAGGGATCGCGGGTAGGTAGTGGAGTACTTCCTCTTCCCCTCCAGTGTTTGGGAGATGGAGAGCTGAACGCTTCCGTGGGAAATTGTGGAGATGCTTGGTGACCCAGGTGTTGGTGTTGCTGGCAGATCCTCTGTTTGCGGGGTGGCAGGTGGCACTGTCACTCCAGAGGTGGATAAAGAGGCCGCGACTGCAGCAGAAGAGGAAGCAGGAGGAGCCAGAGACATTTCTTGGTTTTTGAGGTGTCTACTCAACTGCAGCTCGTGCTTTGCACTTAAAAGTCTGGTCATGTAGGTTGTGCTCAGGTTGAGAACGTTTATGCCTTGCTTCAGGCTCTGATTGCACAGCGTGCAAACCACTCGTGTCTTGTCGTCAGCACATTGTCTGAAGAACTGCCACGCCAGGGAACTCCTTGGAGCTGGCTTTAGTGTGCTTGGTCCCTTTCTGCGGTGGGCAGTTACAGGCGTACTGTCTAGAGGACGGCCACTCCGCTTTTGCACCCTGCTCCCTCTTCTGCTGTGCCGGTGGCTCTGTGCATCCACCGCCTCTTCCTCCGAACTACACAGGTCAATCGCATGACCTTGATTCTATGTGGGGTTGAGGACCTCATCGTCCTCCACATCATCTTCTACCCAGTCTTCACCCCTGCCCTCATTGTCAGTCTGCACACTTTCGAAAGCGAATGGTCCTCCCATGTACTCATCTTGAAACATAAGTGGTTGGGCATCGGTGCACTCAATCTCTTCCACTTCTGGGGCAGGGATAGCCCTGGGAAAGCCTGCTAACAGAGTCATCAAAAAGCAGAAGAGACTGCTGCATGACTTGGGGCTCAGACTGCTTGGCTGATTTGCAAGGGGGTGAGGTGAAAGACTGATGGACATAGGCTGCAGGTGCCAACTCTGATCTTTCAGCAGGAGACTGGGTGGGAGACAATGTGAAGGAACTGGAGGCACTGTCAGCAACCCAATCTACTATCGCCTGTACTTGTTCTGGCCTCACCATTCGTAGAGCAGCATTAAGCCCTACCAAATACCGTTGCAGGTTCTGTCGCCTACTCGCACCTGAGGAAGGGGTTTCACTTGTGCGTGTAGCTGGCACAGATCGACCATGTCCTCTCCCTGCAACAGGAGCTCCACTAGCAGCACCACGACCTGGGACACGTCCCTTATTTGACGCTCTCCTCATATTTCTCAAATTTAGGATCTTGCCCTAAATGGGTGTTTAATTAATAGCAGAATAGAACGACAGTATGTAAAGGTTGTATCTCACTCGTACAGATGCAGACTAGGCCGCAATTATAGTATTTTTTACCCAAAAAGGGTGTTTTATTAATAGAAGAATATAACCACAGTATCTAAAGGGTGTATCTCACACGTCCTGATCCAGACTAGGCCGCACTTAAAGTTTTTTGCCCAAAATGGTTGTCTTTCAAATAACTGAATTGAACCACAGTTTCTAAAGTATGCATCTCACACATACAGATGCAGACTAGGCCGCAATTAAAGTTTTTTGCCCAAAACGGGTGTTTGTTTAATAACTGAATATGACAGCAGTGTATAACCCTTGAATTTCAAACGTGCTGATGCAGCAAGGGGTAAAAAATTGTGTATTTTGCCCAAAAAGGGTGTTTTATTAATGGAAGAATATAACCACAGTATCTAAAGTGTGTATCCCACATGGACTGATCCAGACTAGGCCGCAATTAAAGTTTTTTGCCCAAAATGGTTGTTATTTAAATAACTGAATTGAACCACAGTATCTAAAGTGTGTATCTCATACGTACTGATCTAGACTAGGCCAGAATTTAAGATTTTTGCCCAAAATGGCTGTTTTTCAAATAACTTTACCACAGTGTGTAAAGGGTGTATCTCACACGTACAGATGCAGACTAGGCCGCAATTAAAGTTTTTTTGCCCAAAATGGCTGTTTTTCAAATAACTGAATAGAACCACAGTATCTAAAGGGTGTATATCATACGTACAGATGCAGACTAGGCCGCAATTAAAGTTTTTAGCCCAAAACGGGTGTTTGTTTAATAACTGAATATGACAGCAGTATATAACACTTGAATTTTATACTTGCTGATGCTGCAAGGGCTGTAAAATTGTGCATTTTGCAAAAAAAGAGTGTTTTTAAAAACCCAGAATATTATGGCTGTATTTCTAGCTTAGCCACTTCAACCCCGCTAGCTGAAACCCCCTTAATGACCAGGCCACTTTTTACACTTCTGCACTACACTACTTTCACCGTTAATTGCTCGGTCATGCAACTTACCACCCAAATGAATTTTACCTCCATTTCTTCTCACTAATAGAGCTTTCATTTTGTGGTATTTCATTGCTGCTGACATTTTTACTTTTTTTGTTATTAATCAAAATTTAACGATTTTTTTGCAAGAAAATAACATTTTTCACTTTCAGTTGTAAAATTTAGCAAAAAAAAAACGACATCCATATATACATTTTTCACTAAATTTATTGTTCTACATGTCTTTGATTAAAAAAAAAATGTTTGGGTAACAAAAAAAATGGTTTGGGTTATAGCATTTACAAACTATGGTACAAAAATGTGAATTTCCGCTTTTTGAAGCAGCTCTGACTTTCTGAGCACCTGTCATGTTTCCTGAGGTTCTACAATGCCCAGACAGTACAAACACTCCACAAATGACCCCATTTCTGAAAGTAGACACCCTAAGGTATTCACTGATGGGCATAGTGAGTTCATAGAACTTTTTATTTTTTGTCACAAGTTAGCGGAAAATGATGATTTATTATTTGTTATATTTTTTTCGTACAAAGTCTCATATTCCACTAACTTGTGACAAAAAATAAAAACTTCCATGAACTCACTATGCCCATCACAAAATACCTTGGGGTGTCTTATTTCCAAAATGGGGTCACTTGTGGGGTAGTTATACTGCCCTGGCATTCTAGGGACCCAGATGTGTGGGCAGAAGTTTGCAATCAAAATCTGTAAAAAATGACCGGTGAAATCCGAAAGGTGCACTTTGGAATGTGTGCCCCTTTGCCCACCTAGGCTGCAAAAGAGTGTCACACATCTGGTATCGCCGTACTCAGGAGAAGTTGGGGAATGTGTTTTGGGGTGTCATTTTACATATACCCATGCTGGGTGAGAGAAATATCTTGGCAAAAGACAACTTTTCCCATTTTTTTATACAAAGTTGGCATTTGACCAAGATATTTTTCTCACCCAGCATGGGTATATGTAAAATGACACCCCAAAACACATTCCCCAACTTCTCCTGAGTACGGCGATACCATATGTGTGACACTTTTTTGCAGCCTAGATGCGCAAAGCGACCCGAATTCCTTTTAGGAGGGCATTTTTAGACATTTGGATCCCAGACTTCTTCTCACTCTTTCGGGCCCCTAAAATGCCAGGACAGTATAAATACCCCACATGTGACCCTATTTTGGAAAGAAGACACCCCAAGGTATTCCGTGAGGGGCATGGCGAGTTCCTAGAATACATTTTTTTTTTGGCACAAGTTAGCGGAAATTGATTTTTTTGGTATTTTCTCACAAAGTCTCCCTTTCCGCTAACTTGGGACAAAAATTTCGATCTTTCATGGACTCAATATGACCCTCATGGAATACCTTGGGGTGTCTTCTTTCCGAAATGGGGTCACATGTGGGGTATTTATACTGCCCTGGCATTTTAGGGTCCCTAAAGCGTGAGAAGAAGTCTGGAATATAAATGTCTAAAAAATTTTACGCATTTGGATTCCGTGAGGGGTATGGTGAGTTCATGTGAGATTTTATTTTTTAAAACAAGTTAGTGGAATATGAGACTTAGTAAGAAAAAACAAAAAAATAAAAATAAACAATTTCCGCTAACTTGGGCCAAAAAAAAAGTCTGAATGGAGCCTTACAGGGGGTGATCAATGACAGGGGGGAGATCAGGGAATCTATATGGGGTGATCACCCTCCTGTCATTGATCACCCCCCTGTCATTGATCACCCCCCTGTAAGGCTCCATTCAGACGTCCGTATGATTTTTACGGATCCACGGATACATGAATCGGATCCGCAAAACGCATACAGACGTCTGAATGGAGCCTTACAGGGGGGTGATCAATGACAGGGGGGTGATCAGGGAGTCTATATGGGTGATCACCCCCCTGTCCTTGATCACCCCCCTGTAAGGCTCCATTCAGACGTCCGTATGTGTTTTGCAGATCCGATCCATGTATCCGTGGATCCGTAAAAAATCATACGGATGTCTGAATGGAGCCTTACAGGGGGGTGATCAATGACAGGGGGGTGATCAGGAAGTCTATATGGGTGATCACCCCCTTGTCATTGATCACCCACCTGTAAGGCTCCATTCAGACGTCCGTATGTGTTTTGCGGATCCGATCCATGTATCCGTGGATCCGTAAAAATCATACGGACGTCTGAATGGAGCCTTACAGGGGGGTGATCAATGACAGGGGGGTGATCAATGACAGGGGGGTGATCAGGGAATCTATATGGGTGATCACTCCCCTGTCATTGATCACCCCCCTGTAAGGCTCCATTCAGACGTCCGTATGTGTTTTGCGGATCCGATCCATGTATCCGTGGATCCGTAAAAATCATACAGACGTCTGAATGGAGCCTTACAGGGGGGTGATCAATGACAGGGAAGTGATCAGGAAGTCTATATGCGTGATCACCCCCTTGTCATTGATCACCCCCCTGTAAGTCTCCATTCAGACGTCCGTATGTGTTTTGCGGATCCGATCCATGTATCCGTGGATCCGTAAAAATCATACGGACATCTGAATGGAGCCTTACAGGGGGGTGATCAATGACAGGGGGGTGATCAATGACAGGGAAGTGATCAAGAAGTCTATATGCGTGATCACCCCCTTGTCATTGATCACCCCCCTGTAAGGCTCCATTCAGACATCCTTATGTGTTTTGCGGATCCGATCCATGTATCCGTGGATCCGTAAAAATCATACCGACGTCTGAATGGAGCCTTACAGGGGGGTGATCAATGACAGGGAAGTGATCAGGAAGTCTATATGCGTGATCACCCCCTTGTCATTGATCACCCCCCTGTAAGGCTCCATTCAGACATCCTTATGTGTTTTGCGGATCCGATCCATGTATCCGTGGATCCGTAAAAATCATACCGACGTCTGAATGGAGCCTTACAGGGGGGTGATCAATGACAAGGGGGTGATCAATGACAGGGGGGTGATCAGGGAATCTATATGGGGTGATCATGGGTGATCAGGGGTTCATAAGGGGTTAATAAGTGACAGGGGGGGTGTAGTGTAGTGGTGTTTTATGGTACTTTACACAGCTACCTGTGTCCTCTGGTGGTCGATCCAAACAAAAGGGACCACCAGAGGACCAGGTAGCAGGTATATTAGACGCTGTTATCAAAACAGCATCTAATATACCTGTTAGGGGTTAAAAAAATCACATCTCCAGCCTGCCAGCGAACGATCGCCGCTGGCAGGCTGGAGATCCACTCGCTTACCTTCTGTTCCTGTGAACGCGCGTGCCTGTGTGCGTGCGTTCACAGGATATCACGGCTCTCGCGAGATGACGCATATATGCGTGATTCTGCGCAGAGCTGCCACCTCTGGACCGCAGATCTGCGTTAAGCGGTCCGGAGGTGGTTAAATTGCACACTCCCAAAACATGGACAGTGAGATACCAGATGTTTTAGGTGATTTTTCGATCTCCATTCTTTATTTTTTCATTGCGGAATATCCGCAATGTAATTTCCGCGTATGCGCATGTGCAAAATAGCTCGTGTCCTACAGCAACTGGTTTCCACCGACCCGAAGTTGGATGCGATCAGAAAAGATGGTTGGCAGCAATTTTCGCAACGTTGAGAAAGAACTCTGTAACATCCCGGAGTATGTTATCAAACTCTTGTTCCCTGCTACATCAGGTTAGGTGTATGTATATTGTCATCTTGTGTAATCTAACATTTCATTTTCCATTATATGCATTTTCTAGGCGTGTTTCATGTATTATGCTGTAATTACCATGTGCACCAGCAGGTGGCAGCAATGTGTTCAGCAGACCTTAGCCAGTTTAGTATATCTAGACTGGAATAGTTCATTCCAGTCTAGTCTCCCCTCTGTGAGCAGAAGTGGGCTGAGGCCAAAGATCATTCTTCCCAGTCTGAGCCCTTCAGCCTCGACTGTGGACAAGCAAGCAGCACCTCCAGAACTCCAGGAAGAACCATTCCCTGTGAGCAGCCCTGTGAGTGCTTATCCGGAGTCCAGGAGAGGCCAAATTCCTCCTCAGCTAGTCAGGCCCATACTAAGCAGAAGATAGACAGAGCAGAAGATAGATACCTGCAAGATTCTACAGGCATATGACAAGAAGCAGAAGAGATATTTATCCCTGCCACATATTGCCAATACCTGCTGGGACCTAAAGACTATTGCTGGTACTCGTATGGATTTATGCTGCCATCCAGTAAAGCCAAGTTGTATTATCCTTTAAGTCTGGATCTCATTCATTCCTCAATTACTCCTACTAACAGCACTTAATTTATTGCAAGTGAGCCAGGATCCAGGAGTCCAGCCGTACCCAGGTAGGAAACACCGTTGACACTACTCAGAGACACTATCCCCACTCTGGCATTCCTCACCTGGTATGTGAGTTATAACATCTTAAAGGGCCCTGCAACAGTACCCTGCACACATTGCAATTGGCGTCACAAACAAACCATAGACTTATATACACATATCCTGACCCACTGCATAATTGGCCACCGTACCAGTGTCATTGCAACTCCTGATCACTGTAACGTGACATTAACCTCTTCAGGACCCTGCCATTTTTCACCTTTAAGGACCAGGCCATTTTTTGCAAATCTAACATGAGTCACTTTATGTGGTGATAACTTTAAAACGCTTTTACATATCCAGGCCATTCTGAGAATATTTTCATGACAATGGTAAAATTATGGATGAAGGACAGGTTTTCAAAACACAAGTCCACCATACGGAAAGGAAACCTGATGTTACCCATTCCTCACTATTTTCACTTACATAGACATACAGTTGCTCAATTACGCTTCCAGATCATTGATAGTGTCCCGCGATGTGGCTGCAACAGGCACAAACTTCTGCTTAAAATAGAGGCCTATTGGATTCATCGTCTTCAGACGATAGGCGTGCGCAGCCTATTGCATTAGGGTGTGCACTCTAAAGTACAAACACACACGCCCCGTGCACCTGTGTATGTATATATATATATATATATGTAACATCCCAGAGTTATGTTACTACACTCTGTTACCCCGCTACATCATGTTAGGTGTATGTATATTGTCATCTGGTGTAATCTAGCATTGCATTTTCCATTATATGTATTTTCTAGGCCTGTTTTATGTATTATGCTGTAGTTTCCATGTGTACCAGCAGGTGGCAGCAGTATGTAGCAGGACCTTAGCCAGTTTAGTATATCTAGACTGGAATAGTACATTCCAGTCTAGTACCCGCCTCTTTGAGGAGGTGTGGAATGTTCCCACATCCTGCCTCATGGGGAGGAGAAGGAAGTTTCAGTTAGTGTACCAGCCACCCCTGCTAGGGGAAGGCTGTGTTAGTAGGAGCTCCCAGACACAGGGATCCCAACCCAGGATCGTGCCTTGGCTGAGGCCAAAGATCTCCTTCCCAGCCTGAGCCATCTGCCTCAGCTGATTGAGAAGCAAGCTGCACCTCCAGCCTCCAGGAAGAGCATTCCCTGTGAGCATAGCTGTGAGTACTTATCCAGAGACCAGGAGAAGCCAAATTCCTCCTCAGTTAGTCAGGCCCACACCAGGCAGAAGACAGATTCCTGCCAGATTCTCCAGGCACATAGTATAGCTGCAGAAGAGATATTGATCCCTGCCATACATTGCCAAGTACCTGCTGGGACCTATAGACTAATGCTGTGCCTCGTATCCCCACTCTGGCATTCCTCACCTGGTACGTGAGTTATTACATCTTAAAGGGCCCTGCAACAGTACCCTGCGCACGCTGCAATTGGCGTCACAAACAAACCATAGACATATAGACACATACTCTGACCCACTGCATAATTGGCCACGGTCCTGCTCGTTGCATATATATTCTATACATATACACACAGGTCGGGCCTCACCCTAGCGTTGCCATGACTCCGCCTCTGCGCAGTGGCGACTCTAGAGCAATATATAGCGGGGGCACATAAGATACCACAGTCAAAAATGGGGGCGGGGGGGGGGCACTAATAATTTTCACCGCATAATCATACTACTGAAATAAACGAAATATGTACAGTAGATATAAATAAGATTACAAAATACGAGAATATTGCGGTATGCAGAGATACCTTTTTATTGTACTATCCTAATACTTAAAAGACAAGCTTTCAAGAGTTTTCCTTCCTTCAGACCTGAGAAAGAGAGAAACACTCTCGAAAACATTTCTTTAGAGTTTAAAGCAGTTTCAGCACTATAATAAAATAATTTACTTACAAAAAAAGCTATTCAGTCGTCTGCTGTGCTGTCCTCTGCTTGCTTCCGCGGATCTTCCCCTCGTTTCAGTCTCTCCTCAGTGCGCAGGTGCACTGTTATGGGGGATCTGTGGATGACACACTATTATGGGGGATCTGTGGATGACAGTGTTATGGGGGATCTGTGAATGACACACTGTTATGGGGGATCTGTGAATGACACACTGTTATGGGGGATCTGTGGATGACACACTGTTATGGGGGATCTGTGGATGACACACTGTTATGGGGGATCTGTGGATGACACACTGTTTTGGAGGATCTGTGGATGACACACTGTTATGGGGGATCTGTGGATGACACACTATTATGGGGGATCTGTAGATGACACACTGTTATGGGGGCATCTGTGGATGACACACTGTTATGGGGGATCTGTGGATGACACACTGTTATGGGGGATCTGTGGATGACAAACACTGTTATGGGGGACCTGTGGATGACACACTGTTATGGGGGATCTGTGGATGACACACTGTTATGGGGGCATCTGTGGATGACACACTGTTATGGGGGCATCTGTGGATGACACACTGTTATGGGGGATCTGTGGATGACACACTGTTATGGGGGCATCTGTGGATGACACACTATTATGGGGGATCTGTAGATGACACACTGTTATGGGGGCATCTGTGGATGACACACTGTTATGGGGATCTGTGGATGACACACTGTTATGGGGGATCTGTGGATGACGAACACTGTTATGGGGGACCTGTGGATGACACACTGTTATGGGGGATCTGTGGATGACACACTGTTATGGGGGATCTGTGGATGACACACTGTTATGGGGATCTGTGGATGACACACTGTTATGGGGGATCTGTGGATGACACACTGTTATGGGGGACCTGTGGATGACACACTGTTATGGGGGATCTGTGGATGACACACTGTTATGGGGGATCTGCGGATGACGAAAACTGTTATGGGGGAACTGTGGATGACACACTGTTATATGCCCTCACCTCACCAGCTAGCAGGCACGCGAGGCACACAGATGCAACGTGACGTGACGTCAGTCAACACCGCCTGCGCCGCTCAGCACGCACCACCATGTGGATGACACACTGTTATGGGGGATCTGTGGATGACACACTGTTATGGGGGCATCTGTGGATGAACACACTGTTATGGGGGCATCTGTGGATGACACACTGTTATGGGGATCTTGGGGAGGACACACTGTTATGGGGGGCATCGGTGGAGACACACTATTATGGGGGATCTCGTAGATGACACACTGTTATGGGGGCATCTGTGGATGACACACTGTTATGGGGATCTGTGGATGACACACTGTTATGGGGGATCTGTGGATGACGAACCTGTTATGGGGGACCTGTGGATGACACACTGTTATGGGGATCTGTGGATGACACACTGTTATGGGGGATCTGTGGAATGACACACTGTTATGGGGATCTGTGGATGACACACTGGTATGGGGGATCTGTGGATGACACACTGTTATGGGGATCTGTGGATGACCCACTGTTATGGGGGATCTGTGGATGACACACTGTTATGGGGGATCTGTGGATGACACACTGTTATGGGATCTGTGGATGACACACTGTTATGGGGCATCTGTGGATGACACACTGTTATGGGGGATCTGTGGATGACACACTGTTATGGGGATCTGTGGATGACACACTGTTTATGGGGGATCGGTGGATGACACACTGTTATGGGGGCATCTGTAGATGACACACTGCTTACACTGTTGGGGACTGTGGATGACACACTGTTATGGGGGATCTGTGGATGACACACTGTTATGGGGATCTGTGGATGACACACTGTTATGGGGGCATCTGTAGATGACACACTGTTATGGGGGACCTGTGGATGACACACTGTTATGGGGGATCTGTGGATGACACACTGTTATGGGGACCTGTGGATGACACACTGTTATGGGGGATCTGTGGATGACACACTGTTATGGGGCCATCTGTGGATGACACACTGTTATGGGGGCATCTGTGGATGAAACACTGTTATGGGGGCATCTGTGGATGACACACTGTTATGGGGGCATCTGTGGATGACACACTATTATGGGGGATCTGTAGATGACACATTGTTATGGGGCATCTGTGGATGACACAGTGTTATGGGGGATCTGTGGATGACACACTGTTATGGGGGATCTGCGGATGACGAAAACTGTTATGGGGGAACTGTGGATGACACACTGTTATGGGGGATCTGTGGATGACACACTGTTATGGGGATCTGTGGATGACACACTATTATGGGGATCTGTGGATGACAGTGTTATGGGGGATCTGTGAATGACACACTGTTATGGGGGATCTGTGGATGACACACTGTTATGGGGGATCTGTGGATGACAGTGTTATGGGGGATCTGTGAATGACACACTGTTATGGGGGATCTGTGGATGACACACTGTTTTGGAGGATCTGTGGATGACACACTGTTTTGGAGGATCTGTGGATGACACACTGTTATGGGGGATCTGTGGATGACACACTATTATGGGGGATCTGTAGATGACACACTGTTATGGGGGCATCTGTGGATGACACACTGTTATGGGGGATCTGTGGATGACACACTGTTATGGGGGATCTGTGGATGACGAACACTGTTATGGGGGACCTGTGGATGACACACTGTTATGGGGGATCTGTGGATGACACACTGTTATGGGGGATCTGTGGATGACACACTGTTATGGGGGCATCTGTGGATGACACACTGTTATGGGGGCATCTGTGGATGACACACTGTTATGGGGGACCTGTGGATGACACACTGTTATGGGGGATCTGTGGATGACACACTGTTATGGGGGATCTGTGGATGACAAACACTGTTATGGGGGACCTCTTGATGACATATGACTGAGGAGGGCTATCAGGGTACATTATACAGGGGAAATATAACTTGGCTATTAGGGACATAATACAGGGGTGAGGGGTAAGATAAGTTATATTAACCCTGTATAATGTCCCCTGATAGCCATCCTCAGTTATATTACCCCTGTATAATGTCCCCTGATAGCCCTCCTCAGTTATATTACCCCTGTATAATAATGTACACTGATACCCCTTAGTTATATTCTATAACTGAGGGGTATCAGGGTACATTATACAGGGGTAAAATAACTGAGGATGGCTATCAGGGACATAATACAGGGGTGAGGGGTAAGATAAGTTATATTACCCCTGTATAATGTCTGATAGTAGCCTAGCCCTCCTCAGTTATATTACCCCTCATGTACCCTGATAACCCTAGTTATATTACCCCCTGTATAATTTATATATATAATATATCTGAGGGGTATCAGGGTAATACAGGGTACAACAGAGGAGGCGTAGCACTGTGGGACAGGGGGGTACAATGGTACATACTTTTTTTATATGCCCTCACCTCACCAGCTAGCAGGCACGCGAGGCACACAAATGCAACGTGACGTGACGTCAGTCAACACCGCCTGCGCCGCTCAGCACGCACCATACGGCTCCCACTCTGCGTCCGCTGGGTCCACGATTCCGCCCCCCTATGTGAATACTAGCCGCCGCCAGCAGCCAGCATAACAGAACATAACATAACAGGGGAATCGGGCAGTGAGCACGGAGGTGACGAACCTATTACGGTGTGCCCAGGCACACCCCGTGCGCACGCCTATGCTCCAGACACTGGAACCTAGAGGACTAAACCAGGACTATGCATTAAATAGCTTTTTATATAAACTTTTTTGATGATGATAATGATCATATATATCTAGATTTATATAGATTTTCTTACAGCGGACGTGAAATGAATTAATGACTACATACCAATAAGATGGAAGTCTTCTACGAACTATAATGATTCCCACTATGCCACGGACTTTTGTTATTCAACAAACTCCGCCCCCTTCTTTACCCCTCCCTTTTTGCTTCTCCCTCTGTTTACTGTTTGTTGACCTGGTTGCCATGAATACCTCATGCAAGGTCTGAGGTTTGGCGGGTTATTTAAATGGGTGCTGTTTCACTGTTTGTTCACAGTTTGACAAAGGCAGATTGTATGCTGAAAGGCGTCACTGGAATGTGACAATAAATCACAGCAAGATTATCTAAACAAGCGAGTGCCGGTCTATTTTCTCCTTATAGTGGTAAAATTGAGTAAAATTTTTATTTATTCCAAATTTACCAAACATTTGGAAAAATTTCCAAATTTCCAAATTTCTATTTCTCTACTTCTATAATAGATAGTAATACCTCCAAAAATAGTTATTACTCGACATTCCCCATATGTCTACTTCATTTTTGACTCATTTTGTGAATTTTTATTTTTTGGGGACGTTAGAAGGCTTAGAAGTTTAGAAGCAAATCTTGAAATTTTCTCCAAAATTTCCAAAACACACTTTTTAAGGAGCAGTTCAGGTCTGAAGTCACTTTGTGAGGCTTACATAATAGAAACCACCCATCAAGGTATTCGAAACTAATTTTACAAACTTTGTTAACCCTTTAGGTGTTCCACAAGAATTGATAGAAAATAGAGATGAAATTTCAGAATTTCACTTTTTTGGCAGATTTTCAATTTTTATCAATTTTTTTCCACTAACAAAGCAAGGGTTAACAGCCAAACAAAACTATATATTTATGGCCCTAATTATGTAGTTTATAGAAACACCCCATATGTGGTCGTAAACTGCTGTACGGGCACACAGTATTGCGCAGAAGGAAAGGAATGCCATACAGTTTTTAAAGGCAGATTTTTGCTGGACTGGTTTTTTGACACCATGTCCCATTTGAAGCCCCCCGATGCACCCCTAGAGTAGAAACTCCAAAAAAGTGACCCTATTTTGGAAACTACAGGATAAGGTGGCAGTTTTGTTGGTACTAACTTAGGGTACATATGATTTTTGGTTACTCTGTATTACACTTTTTATGAGGCAAGGTAATAAGAAATAGCTGTTTTGGCACCATTTTTATTTTTTGCTATTTACATTCATCTGACAAGTTAGATCATGTGGTATTTTTATAGATCAGGTGTTACAGACGGACCAATACCAAATCTGACTACTTTTTTTGGTTATTTGTTTCAGTTTTACATAACAAAGCATTTTTGAAAAAAAAAATAAAAAAAGATTTTTTTAGTGTCTCCACATTCTGAAAGCTCATTTTTTTCGGGACGAGATTATGGTACTATTGAAAATGCAAAACACACCAGCGGTAATGTTCATACAAATCTTTATTAAACATATATGCAAACAAACACAATGAATAAATAATAAATAATTTAAACCCAGAAGGGAAATGCAGAAAAGTGTGGATGAACCCCCCCCCCCCCCCCCCCCAACGCCAGTACATATATCAATACATTGTTGTTGTATCAGGTTGCCACTGCCTGTGTGGTGCATCGGGAACCGTATCAAATGAGGTGGATTAATCAGGGTGCTCAGATATCAGTCACCTCAATGAATGCGCAATCACACCCCAGGTTTGAACTACCAACCCTGGGTGGCTTGAGGAGACCAATGAGCATAATCTATACAGAAGACAACTTGCTCCCGGTGAGACCTCACAAGCGGCTATACTGACATACTCAGTACATAACAAATGAACAACCAACCTGGCTGGGGGGCGGCCCGACGACCGTTTTGTTCACTGGCTTTTTCACAGGGTGCATATGACTTTTTGATTGCTTGCTATCACACTTTTTTTTACTCCATTAAAAAATATATTTTTTTACACCATTTTTTCTTTTTTTTACGGTATTCACCTGAGGGGTTAGGTCATGCGATATTTTTATAGAACAGGTTATTACAGACGTGGTGATACCTAATATGTCTACTTTTTTTTATTTATGTAAGCTTTACAAAATGATTTCATTTTTTAAACAAAAAAATGTTTTAGTGTCTCCATAGTCTAAGAGCCATAGTTATTTTTTAGTTTTTGGGTGATTGTCTTAGGTAGGGTATGATTTTTGTGGGATGAGATGACAGTTTGATTGGCACTATTTTGGGGTGCGTATGACTTTTTGATCGCTTGCTATTACACTTTTTTGTGATGTAAGGTGACAAAAAATGGCTTTTTTTACACCGTTTTTTTCCCCGTAATCACCTGAGAGGTTAGGTCATGTGATATTTTTATAGAGCAGGTTATTACAAACACGGCGATATCTAATATGTCTACTTTGTTATTTATGTAAGTTTTACACAATAATATCATTTTTGAAACAAAATATAAATCATGTTTTAGTGTCTCCATATTCTGAGAGCCATAGTTTTTTCAGTTTTGGGGCGATTGTCTTAGGTAGGGTAGGATTTTAGCGGGATGAGATGACTATTTGATTGGCACTATTTTGGGGTGCATATGACTTTTTTTTTACACCGTTTTTTATTTTTTTATGGTGGTCATCTGAGAGGTTAGGTCATGTGGTATTTTTATAGAGCTGGTTGTTACGGACGCGGCAATACCTAATACGTAATCTTTTTTTATTTACTTAAGTTTTATACAATAATAGAATTTTTTAAACCAAAAAAAATATGTTTTAGTGTCTCTATATTCTGAGCCATAGTTTTATTTTATTTTTTTGGGTGATTGTCTTAGGTAGGGGCTCATTTTTGGGGGGATGAGGTGACGGTTAGATTGGTACCATTTTTGGGGGGTATACACCTTTTTGATTGCTTGGTGTTGCACTTTTAGTGATGTAAGGTGACAAAAAAAATGTTTACTTAGCACAGTTTTTATTTTATTTTTTTGATGGTGTTCACCTGAGGGGTTAGGTCATGTGTTAGTTTGATAGAGCCGGTCGATACGACGCGGCGATACCTAATATGTGTACCAATTTTTTTTAAACAAAAATTCCATTTATCTTGTCAAAAGGATATTATTTTATTTTTTTTACTTTGAAACTTTACCTTTTTTTTTTTCTTTACTTTGTTTTTCACTTTTTTTTGTCCCACTCTGGGACTTCAACGTTTGGGGGTCTCATCCCCTTTACAATGCCTTCCAATGCTTCTGTATTAGAATGCATTGGCTATAAGTGTAATACAATGTCAGTGTAAGTCACGGACATCTGCGCCATACATGGAAAATATCCGATTGCTCAGGCCCTACACACATACAATCGCAATACAGTCGTGGCCAAAAGTTTTGAGAATTACATAAATATTGGAAATTGGAAAAGTTGCTGCTTAAGTTTTTATAATAGCAATTTGCATATACTCCAGAATATTATGAAGAGTGATCAAATGAATTGCATAGTCCTTCTTTGCCGTGAAAATTAACTTAATCCCAAAAAAACCTTTCCACTGCATTTCATTGCTGTTATTAAAGGATCTGCTGAAATCATTTCAGAAATCGTCTTGTTAACTCAGGTGAGAATGTTGACGAGCACAAGGCTGGAGATCATTATGTCAGGCTGATTGGGTTAAAATGGCAGAATTGACATGTTAAAAGGAGGGTGATGCTTGAAATCATTGTTCTTCCATTGTTAACCATGGTGACCTGCAAAGAAACGCGTGCAGCCATCATTGCGTTGCATAAAAATGGCTTCACAGGCAAGGATATTGTGGCTACTAAGATTGCACCTCAATCAACAATTTATAGGATCATCAAGAACTTCAAGGAAAGAGGTTTAATTCTTGTTAAGAAGGCTTCAGGGCGTCCAAGAAAGTTCAGCAAGCGCCAGGATTGTCTCCTAAAGAGGATTCAGCTGCGGGATCAGAGTGCCACCAGTGCAGAGCTTGCTCAGGAATGGCAGCAGGCAGGTGTGAGTGCAGATTGATCTTCTGCAGAAAGTATGGTGAATGGACTGCTGAGGACTGGGGCAAAGTCATATTCTCCGATGAAGCCTCTTTCCGATTGTTTGGGGCATCTGGAAAAAGGCTTGTCCGGAGAAGAAAAGGTGAGCGCTACCATCAGTCCTGTGTCATGCCAACAGTAAAGCATCCTGAGACCATTCATGTGTGGGGTTGCTTCTCATCCAAGGGAGTGGGCTCACTCACAATTTTGCCCCAAAACACAGCCATGAATAAAGAATGGGACCAAAACACCCTCCAACAGCAATTTCTTCCAACAATCCAACAACAGTTTGGTGAAGAACAATGCATTTTCCAGTACGATGGAGCACCGTGCCATAAGGCAAAAGTGATCACTAAGTGGCTCGGGGACCAAAACGTTGACATTTTGGGTCCATGGCCTGGAAACTCCCGAGATCTTAGTCCCATTGAGAACTTGTGGTCAATCCTCGTGAGGCGGGTGGACAAACAAAAACCCACTAATTCTGACAAACTCCAAGAAGTGATTATGAAAGAATGGGTTGCTATCAGTCAGTAATTGGCCCAGAAGTTGATTGAGAGCATGCCCAGTCGAATTGCAGAGGTCCTGAAAAAGAAGGGCCAACACTGCAAATACTGACTCTTTGCATAAATGTCATCTAATAGTCGATAAAAGCCTTTGAAACGTATGAAGTGCGTGTAATTATATTTCACTAAATCACAGAAACAACTGAAACAAAGATCTAAAAGCAGTTTAGCAGCAAACTTTGTAAAAACTAATATTTGTGTCATTCTCAAAACTTTTGGCCACGACTGTACAATACAATCTTCTAACCGTAACAGTAAGGCCCCTTGCAGACGAGCGTTCCTCCCGCAGCGAGTCTGCATCGCAGCTCCCAGCCTAAACTCCCAACGCTGCCAGGAGTCACATAGCATTATATTTATTTATGATGCTATGTAACCCTTACAGTTCTGGAATGTATTGGATAACACTGGCATAATGCTGCCAGTGTTATCCAATACATTCCAGAACTGTAAGGGTTACATAGCATCATAAATCAATATAATGCTATGTGACCCTGTCAGTGATGGGAGGTCAGGCCGGGTGCTGCGATGTGGACTCACTGCGGGAGAAATGCTCGTCTGCAGGGGGCCTAAATCTAATATTTCCCCTTCGAAGACTAATACTTTTTGCTGTTTTGTTGAGGACATTATTTTCAATACTAGTATTTTAAGAAATTGGAATTACAGAATTTTTTCGCTTTATAAGACGCACTTTCCCCCCCCCCCGAAAAGTGGGGGGGGAAATGGCCCTGCATCTTATAAAGCGAATACTAATAAGCGCTTCCATTATGGAAGCCCTGCTTAGTACCGGAGTATCAGGAAATGCTGAAGGCTCTGTACTCACCACCTCCTGGTCCTCAACTGTCGGCTGCGCTGTGGCTGCTTATAGTGTGAGGGCGCTCTGTGACTTTACGCTGTGCGTGTCGGGTCACAGCACAGCCGCAGCAGGAAGAAGACGGAGCGCGCTGGAGGTGAGGAGCGGCGGCATCCAGGAGCAGGAGAGGTAAGTGTTTTATTTTATTTTATGTGATCTGTGGCATGGGGGCTCATAAATTACATGGGGGTTCATAATGGGGGCTAATGAATGGCACTGGAGACTCATAATGGGGGCTAATAAATGGCATGGGGGCTCATAATGGTGATAAATAGCACTGGGGCTCATAGATGGCATGGGGTCTGATAAATGGCATGGGGGGGCTGATCTGAGGCATGGGGGTCTGGTCTGAGGTCATACTTGGGTCTTATTAACATTGGGGGGCTGATCTGAGGTCTGATCGAGGATCTCATTAACATTGGGGGTCTGATTGGGGCTGTGAGATGAGGTCGGATTAACATTGGGTGTCTGAATGCTGGCCTGATCTGAGGTCTAATAAAAAAAAAAAATTTTATTATTGGCCTCCTCTAAAACCTCGGTGCGTCTTATCATCAGGTGCGTCTTATAAAGCGAAAAATATGGTATATATTCTTGCATCTTTATCTTGCAGCACATGTTAGGGCGGGGATATCATCTGACCCGGGCCCATGCTGAAAAACAGAGGATAATCCATGAACTAGTCGACGAGCTGTTGCGGAAGTTCAAAGTTAAGTACCACAGAATGGGCATTATAAAAAAAATGGTCTGATTTAAAGCGGAGGAATCCAGAGCGGATCAGAGAGATCCAAGACCAAACATGCCCAGGTACAATGCGTACATTACTTTTGTATCTCTCACCAACACCCTGTAATGTATATATACAGTTATGCAAAAAGTATTTAATCCCTTTACAAATGATTACTTAGTACCTGGTGTGCCACGTAGCAAATCAGCAGGTTACATCATACATCTCTACCTCGCCATGAGTATATATATTGTAGGGATTTGCTCTGGTAGGCAGGGTAAGCGGATGCAACACAGAGGCAAGACCACGGTTGAAAAACAAAAGATCAGTGTTTATTCACACCAAAACAAGCAGAAAAGGAAAAACAACACTTTACAGGGTCTTGGTGTTTATTCACACAGCAAGATTCCACAAATCACCTGACAGTCCACAGCAGGCTGCTCTCATGCGGCTCTCAGCCTGGCAGCGTGGCGGGTCTCCTCAGCTCCTAAAACACAGAGATTCCACAGCTCCAGTATCACTTGGAGAATCACACGCCACCCAGCTGAGCTGCTGTCTGGGTTTTTAAACCCCAGCCCAAAACCTGGCCTGGACGTGGGGAACAGCCACCCACCCTGCTCTTTGGCTGCTCCCAATAAGAACCGGCCCGGATTGGCTTTACAGCCATACTAAGTACAACAGTGTCAGCTGCCACTGGCACACAAAATTACCGGTTCTTATTTCACCAAGGCCAGGAACCTCAGTGACACGTACCTTCCGTCAATGACGGACCCCTGCGCCTTCCTACATACCTACCCCCTTTATTCAAACCTGAGGGGGTGAACACACGCCAGACAGTGTACTCGGGACAGGGCATCCACGTTTCCCTGTAACCGGCCTGCCCTGTGTTCTACTGTGAACTTAAAGTTTTGCACAGACAAGAACCACCTGGTGACCCAAGCATTCCTCTCCTTGGCCTGGCTCATCCACTTGAGAGGGGAGTGGTCAGTCACCAAACTGAACTTCCTCCCCAACAGATAATAGCGGAGAGACTCAAATGCCCACTTGATGGGCAGGTACTCTCTCTCTCTACTATACTGTACTGGGTCTCCGCTGGAGTGAGCTTACAGCTGAGGAAGACAACGGGATGCTCCTCCCCGTTGACTTCCTGAGACAGTACTTCACCGAGACCTACTTCGGAGGCAGTACCACAAATTCCCTCTTGAAGTCGGGCCTCACCAAAACCTAGGACCCACACAGGGCCAACTTCAAAGAGGAAAAAGCCTCTGGTCATTCCAGCGGACTATCACGGACTTTGGTCCCTTTAAGAGCCCTGTCAACGGAGCCGCTAAAGTGGCAAAATGGGGGGACAAACCTCATATAATAGCCCACCATTCCCAGGAACGACTTTACTTGTCTAGAGGTGGCAGGCCGGTGCCAATTCCGTATCGCCTCTATTTTGTCTACTTGGGGTTTGATGACTCCGCGCCCAATTACATGCCCAAGGTATTTAGTCTCCTCTAACCCTATCGCACATTTCTTTGGGTTAGCTGTTAGTCCCGCCTTTCGAAGGGAGTCCACTACGGCCTGTACTTTGGGCAGGTGACTTTCCCAGTCGGTACTGTGAATGATAATATCGTCCAGGTAAGCTGAGGCGTACCGCCGATGTGGACGAAGTACAATATCCATTAGACGTTGAAAAGTGGCGGGGGTGCCATGCAGGCCAAAGGGTAACACCTTATATTGGTACAGCCCTTCTGGTGTGACGAAGGCAGTTTTATCTTTGGCAGCCTTCGTCAAGGGTACCTGCCAGTACCCTTTGGTGAGGTCCAGAACAGAAAAACACCTGGCTTGGCCTAACTTTTCAATTAGTTCATCTACCCGAGGCATGGGATATGCATCGAATTTAGATATTTTGTTTAACTTCCTAAAATCGTTACAAAATCGTAACGTCCCATCTGGCTTAGGAATTAAGACTATAGGACTGGCCCACTCACTTTTAGATTCCTCAATGACGTCTAGCCACAGCATGAGCTGCATTTCCTCCAAGATGGCTTTTCGCCGAGCCTCGGGCACCCAGTATGGCTTTATGCGGTGTAGCAATGTGAACATTGAGGTGTTGTCTCCCCAGGTTCCAGTCCGGGACTTGAGGCATGCTCATGTCCAGGGATCCTATTTAATCCTGCTACTGGATCTTGGGTGTGTCTCACTCTGGAGAGTGTGCAGACAGACCTGGTAAGGCTCTGTCAGTGTGGTCTCAGCTAAGCAAGGCTGAGGGGCCACGAGGTTATGCAATAGCCTGGACTTTGGGGGACTCAGCGACGCTCGAGAACAAGCATTAAAAGGTCAGAGTCGGGAGGACTGCTAGACCACAACCCCCTCCAAAGGTACTGCATTTTTTACAGCCTGAGGGCTGTTGGACTGTATGTCTGGGGTAAGCCGCACCCGGTTCCATGTGGGAACGCTATCGTATAGCTGAGTTAGGAATATGATGTTTATTATGTTTAGGTAGAGCCCAGACGGGCAGGCTTTTGTTTTATACCATGTTGTCGCTCTGCATCAAATTTCGCCAATTCATTTTTAGTGTAGCCAATCACTATGGCCATTTCTTTTGCCTGCTGTATACAGCCCTTGGCAACGGCATATCTTTGCTCCCCCCCCCCCCCGATAGTCCCGGCATACCACCAACTTCTTGGAACTTTGTACAGGGTCCATACAGTGTTGGGAACCCATTTCTCAAGGCCAGCTGCAACTGTGCCTCCAAAGCCTGTGGTTTTTTGGTTGCTGGGGAAGTGTCCAATGTGGGGACTAGTGCATCGGTACCCCTAGAGGTCAGAACTGATAATGATGACACAAGTAATATAAGTGACGCATGTGCCATGGGCGATAGCAACTCAGAGAGAGAGGCTGCCATGTCGAGTTCTTGCCAAATTGACGTAGTTACGGGTAGCAACCAGACGATAGTTGTACCTGACGTGACTAGAGTTGAGTGGGGAGATGCCTGCCTAGTGTCTGAGAGCCATATTCAGGCAGTGGTAGATGACCTGACCTGTCAGTACAGCTGCAATCATGAAGATGATTTCTCTCTCTCCACACGGTCCCTAGATACGATAGAGAAGGGACTAGTTGTCATCATAAAGACATTGAAGAAGGCTACAGAAGGGTCAAAAGAAGAGACCCCGGAAAAGATGAGTGAACTGAAGGGTCTACTGCCTGGTGTCCCGGAGAAGAGGAAAGACTCCAGAAAGACACGGAAGTCTGTAGTCTACATCGACAATGGGCTTGAAGAGTCCCTGGGTGGAAATCCCACAAAGTGTCTAAAGGAGAAGGGTCGTACTACTTCGGCTGATGCGGCAGCAGAACAGAGTAAAGAGCCGCTGGAACAGAGTGGGGCGCTTCCAACAAGCTAGTGCGAAAAACTAAGAAGGAACAGAAGTTTGGCCAGCTCCTGGCTGAAGAGAAATACATATCGGCTCGATATGCCGAAGAACGTGACCGAGCGGAGGCTGATGCTCGGGAAAAAGAGTCCAAGGCCCTCTTCTTGGCTAGAGCCCTTGAAGTAGTGCTTGAGGAGTGAAATGAATTAGAGAGGCTGAACCAGCAACTCAGAGCAGAGATGGAAGCTCTCATGAGCTCAAAAGATGCCATCTATGAGTTGGAGAAGCCTAAGTGTGCTCCTGCACAGCAGATGGAAGAAAATGAGAAACCGGAAGAGGAAGATCCTCTGGAAGGTGCCAAGAAGTCAGAGCCTGTTAAGAATGGGATTGGAGATGGTGGTGTCAGGCCGAGGCAGAGAAGAAGATAGAAGATGTATTTGCTGAACCAGTTGATGGGGCTGATGTGGAAGAAGCAGAAGACTCTGATACTGAAGTAAAACCTGAGGTAACCCCTATGGGGACTAAAGAAAAAAAAAGTGCTATCTGGTGATAGAATAAAGAAACAACGTGAGTGGGAACACCAGGTGACATTAGAGCGGCTGAAGGGTGGTTTAAAACTGACCAGCCGGATCTCCAACAAAAGGAGGAGGCGGGAACTCCCCGTGGAAAACACGGCTGTAAGGCTAGGTCTACACAACGACATTTGTCGCGCGACATTTTGTTGCACCAATGTCGCGCGACAATTTTTATAATGGCAGTCTATAGTGTCGCACTGCAACATGCGACATGCTGCGACTGCGACACGACAGTCGCAACGAATGAGATTTTGTTGGATTTTCTGTCGTATGGCGCATGTCGCATGCAACATTTCTGCCATAGGTTTCAATGGGAATCGCGTGAGACTGCGACTTCAGTGCGACATACATGCGACCAGCCGTTGTTTGTGTGTCTGATTTTTGGCACCAGCTTATGTCACATTTGTGCTTGGCAGAGGAAATTACCTCTTCAAGTGTGCCAGGTATGTTTTGTGAAGCCTTTTTTATATACAGAGTGCAAGAAACACGTTTTGTGTGTAGATATATATAGTGTATTTTTATTAGTTATGTAATGAACAAGTAATAATGTCAGACATATTTTTAGCCATTTACAGTTCCAGGTATAGCATGTGTATCATCGACTGTTTGTAGCATCGACTGTTTTACAAGTGAAAGACACACTGTGGAATCCATATTTGGCAGCCTATGAAGTTCCCATTGTGTTTCTTTCCATGTTTTTTTTTTTTATTCCTTTACATCTCGGACCAGCTTATGTATCTGATAATATTTCTTATACAGTCCCTAAATTTGGCCCTTCATACGTTTTGATTAACTAAATTTTGCTCCGCTTGCAGGTTTTGTTTTTTTTTCAGTTTTTTACTATAGTAGTCTCTGTCTGTTTGTTTCCTAATGAGGGTGGCCAGACCTACTGTCTCCTCCTGCTACTTGTCCCAATAATGTAATGTGAGCTGGTGTTTGTAATGTGATCCAATTTCTTCTGCCTAATTAACACTTACTTAACGGTGTTGTAAATGGTTTAAAACAATATATTTCTAATGTTTGGGATAAATAGGTTTATGTATATTAAGTAAGGTTTGCAGACAATGACTTTGATTGTGTGACTGTAATTGATGCACATTGTATTTGTAGTTATCTTGGAGTTGGCTGTCTGTGTAGTTGGGTAGTGTATGTAGTGGTGCTGAATGTGTGTATGTAGTTGAGTAGTGTATGTAGTGGTGCTGAATGTGTGTATGTAGTTGAGTAGTGTATGTAGTGGTGCTGAATGTGTGTATGTAGTTGAGTAGTGTATGTAGTGGTGCTGAATGTGTGTATGTAGTTGAGTAGTGTATGTAGTGGTGCTGAATGTGTGTATGTAGTTGAGTAGTGTATGTAGTGGTGCTGAATGTGTGTATGTAGTTGAGTAGTGTATGCATTGTGTTAGTTTTGTCTGTAAAAGTCTCTGAAAGTCTTAATTTATTTTTGTTAGTGCGTTAGCTTATATAAATATAACATCTATATTGTCATTATTTTCCAGAATGGCTGCGTCCCGACGCGAAATAGATGAGGAAACGGTCATTGCTGCTGTCCAGGAAAGACCATGTATATGGGACAGCAGAGATGTGAGCTATGCAGATCGTAATAAAAGAAATAAAGCTTGGGATGAAGTGGTTACAGCAGTCTATCCAGAATGGCCATCCCTGTCATCCACCCAACAAAGTGTTAAAAGTAAGATTGACTGTAAAAATTGATTGTCTAATTACAGTGTTTGCAGAGATGTATATTGTATGTAATTCAAGGGTCTACTGAAATAGTAATCTGCCCTTGACCACATAAAGTACACATGACAGCATGTAGTATAGTAGTGTGGTCCCAAAGGAGAAGTTATGTGACACTGCGCTCCATAAAGGCCCAATCAATGACATCCTGGTGCTATATCTAGTTATGTCAAGACAAACTACATGTTCTTCATATTGTCATCTTTCTCAAACTATAGGGAAGGCAGTGCAAACCAGATGGCGATCGTTAAAGGACTGCTACACTCGGGAGTTGCGCCAAATTCGAGATGATGGAAGAAGTGGGAGTTCACCTTGTAAGAGGAAGCAATATATAGATTTCGAGCAACTGAATTTTTTATGACCAGTACTGGAACCAAGAAGGTAATTAGTGTTGTCATTATTGAACATAGTATTTATTTGGATGTCCTATTTGTGCCGGGATTCCTGCAGACAGCATGAGCACATGGCGTCATTGGTTGATATGACGCCATGCACTTTATGCAGCCGCTGCTGTACAGTAATACACTATACTATTGTATTACTGTACAGCAGCGGCTGCATGAAGCGCACAGCGTCATAGCAACCAATGACGCCGTGCACTCATGCTGTCAGCAGGAATCCCGTCCGGGTTTCCAGGGTCCGCTCTCGGCCACGGAACACAGCTTTGTACATGAGGCCTAATCACATGTGATGGGATATGAACCGTTGATTTATATCAGGGATTGTGAGCAATAACTGGGAGTCGAGGCTGCACAGACATATAATAATGGCCCATGTAAAGATATGCCAGTGTTTTATGTTTGGAGTTGCACCAGTTTTTGCCTCACAATCAATGATGGACATCACAGCACAAACCCTGACATGTGATGTAGTCTTTTTGGTTTCTGATTACTGTCATTTTCAGTTCCAGCGGAAATCTACTGAGAACAAGTGGTCCTGAACCTGACCAGGACAGTTCAGATCCCCACCAGAGTCAAGAGCTGAGGAAGAACCGTCAAGATCCACAGAGGCCCGTTCTGCAACTTCTGCTCGTGAAAGAAGGAGACGAGCCAATGAGCCCAATATATCACTTTCAGGCCAGATAACCTCACTTCTCGATGAGCGCAGGGGACTAATGGATGATCCCAACTACCATTTTACTATGTTTACCTACCCAAAGATCAGATGGATGCATGTCGAAAAGAGTTATGGGAGGTTGTAACCAAATATATTGCTAGGTCTGAAAATTCCACAGGAAACCAAACGAATCTAACACAAACAACTACCTTAACCCAAAACCAAATTCCAACTTCTGCACCAATCCATTACTACCCTGCACCACAAAACACCTACCAAAATACCTATGCATCCACAACAAACCCACACAGCCATTATAATAACCCAACACATCATGATTTACCAACTATGCATTAACCAACATATGCTCCAAACTTCCAGAGTAACCCATATCCTAGCCAATTTCCTACATACTATGCACAGTACTCAGCACCATTACAAAACCCAATGCCACAAATATCCACCATTCTTCCACCACTCAGCATGCAAACATATGGCCAAGCACAGCAATTTGAGTTAATCCATCATAATCCCGCCCAACACACATCTGTGCAATCTAGCCAGCCTTGGAGTCAACCCATAACTCAAGAGACCCGTCCTTCATCCACACACTCGACAGCTGGTGGCTCACATTCCACTTCATCACTTGGCCAATCGCGGACACCATCAGCTCGAACCACACCTGAGCCAGATTTTGCACAGTTTTCAGATTAGAGTAAAAAAATAACAAGACATTACCTGCATATCCCATGCTTTGAAATGTTGTCAAAGTGTTGGTTTGTGTTACATTATGTAATTTAATGGCAATATTTCAATGGCTGCCACAGCATACAATTGTGTGCATGGAAGTGTTTCATACAGGGGAAGGCCTGCTACCTAGTGCATGACTTAAAATATTTCTATTACTTTACAGCTAGTTTGTTAACACTCAACTTCTTCACAGCACTCGTCATTCTTGTTACAGTTTGCTGGCAAGTTAGTCCTAAGTTTGAGTAGGAATATTTAAAGAGGATCTTTCATCTGCAAAAACATTGTGAAGTAAGTATCATGAGATATAGAGCGGCTCACAGGGATCTCACGGCACTTGCTATTATCCCAGGGCGCCACTGATCCATTCTCCTGCTATGGGGTTCTCCTGCTATGGCCTCCGGTATGTTTGGTCCCTTGGTTATAGTATGCGGAGACTTCGGGGACTTGGTTATAGTAGGAGGAGTCTGCCCTTGTTCTCCTGGGCCTCTCCTTCTCCTAGGCTGTAGCGCTGGCCAATTGTAGCGCAGAGATCACTGCCTGGGAGACAAAAAACATCCCAGACTGTGAGCTCTGTGCTGCGATTGGCCAGCAATACAGCCTGGGAGAAGGGGACGCCCAGGAGAACAAGGCCAGTCTCCGCCTACTATAAACAAGTGACCTAACATACCGAATGTCGCCCAGGGATAATATTAAGTACAGTGCGATCCGTGTGCAACGCTGTACAGATCATGATACTTAGTTCCCAATTTATACCCAGATGAAAGGTCCTCTTTAAGTAATTGCACTAAATAGAGGTTCCAAACTAGATGCACCATATTTGTTCTTACATGCAGAACGCAACAAGATATTTAAAAAACAATGACCCAGAGAGTACAACCGTAAACACAAGGTCAAGGATGTGTTGAAAGGGAACCTGTTATCAACTCAATGCAGACCATTCCACCACCACCATAAAGTTGACACAGCTGTGTTGATTTCTGTCTTATGGCCTTTCTAGGTTCATAAAAGTAAGTCTGGAACAAGAACAAACATCACAATCATTGCAGACTGGGCCTGGAAAAGAGTCAAGGCCACCTGAGAAGAGTCATGGTTAGTCATGAATTCCTGCTCTCATGACCACCTGCTGATGACTGACCGGCTTCTAGCTAATTGTCTTCCTTTCTCTCTAGGAGGGAACTGCAAATCATCAGCAGGTGGGTGAGTGTGCAGGAGATTATGAATGATCAGGACTCTTCTCAGGTAGACTGGACTATATTTGTCTGGGCTGGCCTGCAATGTGGATATTTGTGGCATTGGGTTTTGTAATGGTGCTGAGTACTGTGCATGGTATGTAGGAAATTGGCTAGGATATGGGTTACTCTGGAAGTTTGGAGCATATGTAGGTTTGTTCTTGATTAACCACTTACTTATCTAGCTCATGAGTGACACACGGCTGAAATCTGCATTTTGGACAGTATTTTAACCTGCCCTCGGTGAGGTCAGCATAACGGTGATGTCAGGATTCCTTTAAAGAGACATTTAGAACTAAGTCATGTTTGTAAAACGTTATTTATTTAAGTTTAAAAAAAAGCACAAGTCGTGCTTAGTTGACAGATAACATAATGCTTAATTGTCAACATTATGTTTGTTATTTATGAATAAAAAAACAAATTAACCATTGTCCAATTTTCGCCCTTGGGAATAAATGCATTGGACAAATAAAAAAAAGTGTCTGTGCATAATTTTTCACACTCATACACATTGCGCCAGTAGCCCACAAGATGACATTAATTACTAATGTAACCCTGTGAAGTTACACAGGCTGCATTATCTGAAATGCCCAGTAGATGGCAGATGGACTCAGTATGCTGTTAATAAAACATTGAGCATTTATAGCGTTCTGGCTGAAATGAAGGAGGAGCTGCGAGGTCCTGTTGGGATACTTCCTGCACAGCTCTGAGGAAGGAGGTCCTGGAAGATTTCTAGAAGTTACCACATGCTCAGCCAAAGAAAGGACATGTGTCTAGTTGTGAGAGACTGCAGCACAGAGATAGAGCCTTGCTGAGAGAACTTGCTTCACCCAAGATCACACCTGCTGAGAGAGGGACCTGCTGGCAAAGACAAGCACTGAGTCCAGACGTCTAGTGAATCCAGTGAGAGGAGACTGCTGCTAACTGACCTGGTTAATTGTGTTGTAAGGGTAAGCCAAACCTCTCCCTGTATCACCACAGGGCACCTGTCTCCTCACTCACAGTAAAGGCTCTGAGGTCCAGTGACGGACATTACACAGCTCAGGCTGCTACAGTGACCCTGCGGAGCAGGACTTATAAGGGCCCCAACTCTCCTATGTGCACCAATGGCCACTAGGGCGAAGAAAAGGGGGTGGGATGCAGGTGTGCTGGTGGGTGGGTGAGGAAAATCCACATTGCATTGTTATCTGTGTTACTCTATTGTATTTTCCTATGTATGTTGGTTCATTTGCTACTTACTATATAAAGTTAATTCCAGTTAGGCTGTGTCAGTCTCATTGCACCAAGTATGTTCCCAGTGGGACCCCACATCCCTACCCCGGATGCTCCACTGGGTGGAGGCACTGTCGCAGACATGTATCCCAGCTCTCAGATAGCGGAGGTTCAGGATCCGCCTGTCAGGCATAGTGAGTTAACTAGGTTTAGGGACCCCAAAGACACTAGGGGGCGCCCTCAAACCCCCGTTACATATGGAGGCACTGCTGAGATGTATTGGGGTACAACCAGTGAGAATAAGTTAAGTCCTCAGGCCACTCCCTCCTTTGCAAAAGAGTGGGCCCAGCAAAGAAATGTACCATTACAGCAAGCTGTGATGTTATGCAAAGTCCCATCCTGCTGTGAGATGAATCACGTCATCTTGTGTATAGAAATTCGACTGGGAATAGAAATGGCGACCGTCAGGGATATCCTGCAGGATTCCGAAGGCCAAATTTACATGTTAATATATTGTCATACGGATTTTGGAGACCATGAGATGCCTTCCAACATTCATTTATATGGAGCCCCGGATGAAGGATGCTCTTTAGTGTACGCTCTCCTTGATAAGAAAGAAAGGGTCTCACTGCAACAACCCTTTAAATTAGAACAGAGAGATTATGTCACAGAAAATTATTCTAAGCTCCTGACTCCCATCTCCGGAAAGGCCGGAGCCATTCCTAAACAAGCTGCCCATCCTCCTAGAGGACAGGGGATGATTACTCCTAAAGCAGAATCTCATCCATTTACAGCATTACTGAAACCAGACAACCCTGAAGTACGCACCCTGCCTACAGGAGGTAGTGATGTATCGGACATATTACAGAAACTCTCAGAAGCCATAGTGACGGCAAACCACACCCATAGTTACCGCAAACTAAAGGTGTTTTCTGGGAATCAGCCTGTTCCTTCAGGAGAAGAGCCTGTTGAGGTCTGGAAGGATAATGCTATGCAGTTGTTGGAGGAATGGTCTTGTATGGATACCATAAAGAAACATCGGTTGGTGGAGAGTCTTCGTTTTCCCGCTACAGACATGATAAGACTGTACAAGGGAGTAAATGGGCAAGCTATTGTGCATGACTATCTACAAGTTTTACAGGATGCTTATGAGAAATCAGAAGATTTGGATGATCTGTTGGTTAAGTTCCTAGCCACTAAGCAGAAGGAGCATGAAAAAGCCACTAACTATATCAACCGGTTACAGCTATCGCTTGGAAAGTTATTCCATAAAGGTGCAGTCACTGCCTCTGAGTTGGATGCTCGGCTATCTAAGCAAATTCAGAGAGGTGGTTTGACAAATAATCCAGTTATGATTCTGCTGAGAGCCAAGTTGGATGATAAAGTTCTGCCTTATTCCACATTAATAAATACAGCAAGGAGATTGGAAGATCAGACGTGTCCACCCCTACAGAAGGAGAAAGAGGATACAGAACTGTCAGCTCTTAGGAAGAAGGTGGCTGAATTGGAGCTCTTATGCAAATCACCACCAGAGAGAGCAGATCCTCCCCCTGGAAGTGGGGGGCAACACAGGAAGACTCAGAAAAAACTGTTTCCTGAGGATTCACCCCGCCGAGGGGACTGCTTTAAATGTGGAAAGTCAGGGCATTTTCAGCGGGAGTGCCCTGCGAATTCCATGGAGGTGGATGTGGAGGTGCTGGCAACCGAGCTCGAGGAGACTCAAATGACCAGGTCTTACAAGCAAAGGAAGACCCGGCCTACATATAGTTTATCTGTAGGGGCCAAGATTGGGCCTAAATCTTTGATACACGTGCAAGTAGAAGGAATTCATGCTTCAGCATTGCTAGATACAGGTTCTCAAGTCACCATTATCTACAGAGACTTCTATGAACGTCATTTGAAACACATTCCTATGGAACCTGCGGGAGAGTTTCAGCTATGGGGCGTTGGGTCTCAAGCTGGAAGCTTTGATATGCCCTGCAGTCAAGAAAGTGTGTGCCCCAATAATATTGGGTACTAATGCAAAGATGGTACAGGATGTATTCAAGGCCTATCTGACAGAAGTGGGAGATGTCTCCTTAGACCGACTGATGGAGGTCAGCCCTGTCCTAGGAAAAGAGTGTAGACGACTAGCCCTTGAAACAAAACCAGGGTCGTGCCACTATTCAGGAACAGAACCCGCATTTGTGAAGCCTGGTGAGACCAAAACCTTACGAGCCATAGCCTCAATGCACCATGAAATGTTGGGGGGAACTGGACAATACCTTATTGAGTCTCTGCCTGAAGAGGATCAGAAGAAGGGGTGGACTCTCATACCTGAGGTAAAAGATTGGCGAAAAAGGTGGTGTCGGAGCTTTCCTGTGATGGTACAGAATTTAACCCCCACAGAAATCCGGATTGATCGTCATCAGAACATTGGTGTGATACACCTTTTAGTTCAAGTTTCGTCCATCATGTCTGTGAGTGCAGAACAGAAGGATCATGTGAAAGCACCTTTAGATTTTGATCTAGAAGATTCTCCTCTACCACAGCAGTGGAAAGACAGCCTTCGTTCAAAACTGGCCACCCGAGAGGGAGTGTTCTCCAGAGCAGAGATGGACGTGGGGTGTTCTAAGAGCGCCACCCATGCTGTAAGACTTGCTGATCCTACTCCTTTCAGAGAAAGGTCAAGAAGAATACCCCCTCGAGATGTGGAAGATGTCCGGGACATACTCCAGCAGATGGAAGGAGCAGGCATCATCACAGAGTCCCGGAGCCCCTATGCCTCACCTATTTTGGTAGTGAGGAAAAAGAATGGTTCAGTTCGGCTATGTGTGGACTACCATACTCTGAACAAGAGGACTGTCCCAGATCAGTACACTTTGCCCCGGATAGAGGATCTTCTGAACGCCCTATCTGGCAGCCAGTGGTTCACTGTGCTTGACTTGAGGTCTAGATATTATCAGGTACCCATGAAGAAGGAGGATCAGGAAAAGACAGCGTTCATCTGCCCTTTGGGGTTCTTCCAGTTTACCAGAATGCCACAGGGAGTCACAGGAGCTCCTGCTACTTTTCAGAGGCTGATGGAGAAAACTGTGGGGGATATGAATCCCAAAGAGTGTCTAGTGTATCTAGATGACCAAATTGTTTTCGGGAAGACACCAGAGGAGCATGAACAAAGATTGCTAAAGGTGTTGGATCGACTTCAAGCTGAAGGCCTGAAGCTATCAGTGGACAAATGCCGATTTGCCCAAAACTCTGTCACTTATGTGGGGCACATAGTCTCCGCTGAAGGAGTAGCCACAGATCCTGCTAAAATTGAAGCAGTGTTGAATTGGCCAAGACCAAATAACATCAGTGAGTTGCAGTCCTTTCTCGGATTCTGTGGTTACTACCGAAGGTTCGTGAAAGACTACTCAAAGATTGCTCGAGAGTTACATGACCTACTGAAGATTACCTCTGATGTAAAGGGTGCTAAGGCACCATATCCTAAAGACCCCTTTGGAGAGAAATGGACTTCAGGATGTGAAGATGCCTTTCTGACATTGAAGAAGAGACTTACAGAAGCTCCTGTTTTAGCCTATGCAGACCCTGAGAAACCATATATCCTCCATGTGGATGCCAGTATGGAAGGCCTAGGGGGTGTACTGCACCAAAGTTATCCAGAAGGATTGAGGCCGGTGGCTTACATAAGTAGAAGTCTTACAGGTGCAGAGAAGAACTATCCAGTCCATAAATTGGAATTTCTGGCACTCAAGTGGGCCATCGTGGATAAGCTGCATGACTATTTGTATGGAGCAACATTCGAGGTAAGGACTGACAACAATCCACTTACCTACATCCAGACTACAGCTAAGCTGGATGCCACAGGACATAGGTGGTTGGCTGCCTTGTCAAGCTACAGTTTCAGCCTGAAGTACAAGCCTGGGCCCAAGAATGTCAGCGCAGATGCCCTGTCCCGCAGACCTAGACTCCCTCTTCACCAAGAAGAAGAGGAGTGGGAAGAGATCCCTGGGCCGGGGGTAGGAGCCTTTTGTCAGATGTATGTGGTGGCCGAGAGTCAAGAAGAATTTGCCGAGCTAAGAGGGATAGACTCCATTAGCCACTCTCCATAAGCCGTGCCTGAGGTGTTCCATGCTCCAGTCATGCTTCAACAGTGGTCCAGTATAACCACAGAAGACAAGAGGAAGGCTCAAGCGCAGGACTGGTATATTGGGATAGTTATCAGAGCCATAAAGACTAAGAATCCTAAATTGCTGACTTCTCTACCTGTGAGTCAAAGTGAATTATACCGAAGAGAATGGGGCCGACTACATCTCGAAGATGGAGTACTCTATAGGGTCGTGAAGTATCATGATCACCCTGACAGAAAACAATTGGTACTACCGCACAGACACCGTGGCATGGTCCTGAGAGCTCTCCACGATCAACATGGGCATCTCGGGGTGGACAAGACCTATGGCCTAGTACAAGATCGGTTCTATTGGCCTCGCATGAGGGAACATGTCGAGCAACATGTAAAGACATGCAGGAGGTGTATCCAGAGGAAGACCCTGCCTGTGAGAGCTGCCACTATGGGTCATCTGAAAAGTACTGGACCCATGGATCTTGTGTGCATGGACTATCTCTGCATTGAGAGCGATACAGCGGGAATTGGAAATGTGCTGGTGGTAACGGACCATTTCACCAAATATGCTCAAGCCTTCCCCACTAAAGATCAAAAGGCCGTGACTGTAGCCAAAGTCCTTTGGCAGAAGTATTTTATTCACTATGGACTACCCAATCGGATACACTCTGATCAAGGTAGAGACTTTGAGAGTAAGTTGATCAAGGAGCTGTTGGACATGTTGCAGGTGCAGAAGTCCAGAACCACACCTTATCATCCAGAGGGTGATGCACAGCCAGAACGGTTCAATAGGACCCTCCTAGATACAGTCATGTGAAAAAATTAGGACACCCTTTGAAAGCATGTGGTTTTTTGTAACATTTTTAATAAAAGGTTATTTCATCTCCGTTTCAACAATACAGAGAGATTAAAGTAATCCGACTAAACAAAGAAAACTGAAGAAAAGTCTTTTCAAGATCTTCTGTAAATGTCATTCTACAAAAATGCCTATTCTAACTGAGGAAAAAGATAGGACACCCTTGCCCCTAATAGCGAGTGTTACCTCCTTTGGCTGAAATAACTGCAGTGAGACGGTTCTTGTAGCCATCTACCAGTCTTCGACATCGGTCTGAGGAAATTTTACCCCACTCCTCAATGCAGAACTTTTTCAGCTGTGAGATGTTTGAGGGGTTTCTTGCACGTACAGCCCTTTTCAAGTCACCCCACAGCATCTCAATGGGATTCAAATCTGGACTTTGACTTGGCCATTCCAGGACTCTCCATTTCTTCTTTTTCAGCCAATCTTTGGTTGATTTACTAGTATGTTTTGGGTCAATGTCATGTTGCATGGTCCAGTTCCGCTTCAGCTTTAATTTTCTAACTGATGGTCTCACATGTTCTTCAAGCACCTTCTGATACACAGTAGAATTCATCGTGGATTCTATGATGGTGAGCTGACCAGGTCCTGCTGCAGCAAAGCAGCCCCAAACCATGACACTTCCACCTCCATGCTTCACAGTTGGTATGAGGTTCTTTTCTTGGAATGCTGAGTTTGGTTTACGCCAAACATGTCCTCTGCTGTTGTGTCCAAATAATTCAATTTTGGACTCATCTGTCCAAAGAACATTATTCCAGAAGTCCTGGTCTTTGTCAACTTTATCTCTGGCAAATGTCAGTCTGGCCTCGATGTTTCTCTTGGAAAGCAAAGGTTTCCTCCTTGCACACCTCCCATGCAAGTTAAACTTGTACAGTCTCTTTCTGATTGTAGAGGCATGTACTTCTACATCAACAGTAGCCAGAGCCTGCTGTAGTTCTCGAGATGACACTTTAGGGTTTTTGGAGACCTCTTTTAGCATCTTGCGGTCTGCTCTTGGGATGAACTTGCTGGGGCGACCAGTCCTGGGCATGTTGGCAGTTGTTTTGAAAGCCCTCCACTTGTAGACTATCTTCCGGACAGTGGAATGGCTGATTTCAAAATCTTTTGAGATCTTTTTAAATCCCTTCCAAGACTCATAGGCTGCTACAATCTTTTTTCTGAAGTCCTCTGACAGCTCTTTTGCTCTCACCATGGTGCTCACTCTCACTTCAACAGTCAGGAGCACACCAAACTAAATGTCTGAGGTTTAAATAGGGCAAGCCTCATTCAACATGCAGAGTAACTGTCACGAACTATGGATCCGACCGCTCCGGATCCCACAGCTCTGACGTAGTGGTCTGTGACGGAGTCTGCGCACACACAGAGACCTCACGTGACCGGGGTATTACCATTCGGCTAACACCCCCCACTACACTTCGGTAACTGCCACCACGTGGGTTCCCGGTCCACGAGCCGACTATCCGGGTCATTCACTATCACACAGATCAGTGGATGAACCGGATATCACTTACTGACCAACCACAGTCAATCACCCCCAACTACAATTCCTAAATGCAATTTAAGTAACTACCTGGTAACGTCTCTTCAAAGGCAAGGTACGTTGTTCAGCAGCTTAGAATATGGAAGACTTGGCTACTTAGATTTTATAATCTTTAATAAGCGGTAAAAAGCAGTGCATACAAATCTAATGAAAATGACTATAAATCTACAGAATAATAATAACAATATAAATAATCACGACAGTTCAAATGAAAGGGAAAAAGATGAAAGAATACTTAGTTTCTCTGCAGGGTTTCAGATGGTCGTTCATATGTCCTTTTTGAATCCTTGCAAACCCCTTTTCAGTATGTATCAGGGGAGACCCTCAAAGTTCTTCTGATACAGGGATATGCCGTCAATGTCCAATTAAGTGTCTGGTGATGTTCCATGGGTCTCTCTCCTCTGTCCTTGTGCATGGGTTTTTATGAACTCTGCCATGGGCAGGAGACTTACTCCTGTCAGCCAATGGCAGCAGAGTGACTGTCAATCCTAGGGATTGGCCTCCAAGTGTTTTATGACCCCATCAAAGTTCAGTTCCTACAATGAGGATTATACTTAAGCTCGTATCTCCTTGATACATCGGCATATTTTTATACAGAATACATATTTGCGATCCTTATTTATTTACCTACAAAATGAGACCACACACGGTAATGCTGGGACCTGTAGTTCTTCTACCACCCATAGGTCAGCTAAGGAATCACATCCTCTAGTCATATTTGATACCCAATTAACCACAATACTCTGTAGAGCCTGGACCTGGTGTCAGAAAGGGCATAAGTTGATTCATAAATGAAATATGAAAGTGGACTGGTTTTATGCCCAGAGCTAATTAAGGGCTATTAGCTCTCCTCAAACCAGACCTGGAAATTAATGACGTCACGCTCCAGCCAGGCTTGACAGCGAGCTGATCTTGGACAGGATGAGCTGGGCCTGGTGTAGCTTTTATGACCTTTTATTGCTGGCCTCAAAGAGTAGTGGTAATAAAAGTGTCCATCTATATCATAGGCGACCCAGGCTTCATGAAGATGAGAGTTCACAGTTTTTTACATAGGCCAGAAGCATATAAGATGGCTACCCAGAGGAATTATGTATGTATGCCGGCACAGTAACGATCTACTAATTATGTGCACCTGGTGTGATATACCTGTGTGAGATCTGAGCCAATTTAAGAGGGAATACATGTGAGGGTGTCCTATCTTTTTCCTCAGTTAGAATAGGCATTTTTGTAGAATGACATTTACAGAAGATCTTGAAAAGACTTTTCTTCAGTTTTCTTTGTTTAGTTGGATTACTTTAATCTCTCTGTATTGTTGAAACGGAGATGAAATAACCTTTTATTAAAAATGTTACAAAAAACCACATGCTTTCAAAGGGTGTCCTAATTTTTTCACATGACTGTATGCTAGGGACTCTCAAGCAAGTCGAGAAGCGGTCTTGGAGTAAACATGTGGAAGCCATGGTCTACGCATACAACTGTACAAGGCATGAATCTACAGGGTTCTCACCCTATTTCCTAATGTTCGGAAGAGAAGCCCGATTGCCGATAGATGTCCGTTTGGGAGTGTCTCCTGATGGAACAGATTCAACTTCACACTTTCAATATGTGAGGAACTTCAAACAAAACCTTCATCGGGCCTATGAGTTGGCTACCCAAGCTGCAGCAAAAATGGAAGAACGGAACAAAAGAAGGTATGATTCTAAGGTGAGATATCGGGAGATTCAAGCAGGGGATAAAGTTCTTCTCCGGAATCTAGGTGTGCCTGGAAAACACAAACTGGCTGACAGATGGAAAGATACCCTGTTTGAGGTTGTGTCCAAACTGGAAGGACTGCCAGTGTACAACATTAGGGGCCCGGAGGGCCGAATAAAGGCTTGGCATAGAAACCATCTGCTTCCAGTTGTGTATGCTGATGAAGAGGAAGAGAGTAGTGAAGAACTGGAGGAAAACCCAGCAGAGAGTCCTGGAAATGGGGCAGAGGAGACCCCGGAACCTCCCAGTGCAGAGGATCAGTGGTGGTCATCACCCGCAGAAGAAACACAGCAATTGCCTCCTTTCACTCCTGTGGTTTCACAAAGTCCCGGAACCTCTCCTGGGTCACAAAGTTCTCCAAGGTTGAATCCAGAAAGTCCATGTTTTGTGCCTGGAACTTCCCTTAGAGACTCTACTTCGAGGGCAGGAGTCGAAGTTCCACAGTTGATGTCCCAAGATCCTCTTCCACAGCGAGAACTGAGACACAGCACCAGAGTGCGGCAACCCCCCAGGGCCCTAGTTTATGATAATATAGGAGAGCCCAGTTATGCCCCGCTGACACAAGCAGCATCTAAAATGGCCACTTTCCTACATGCACTAGCTGAAGTGGTAAATGTTAGTGACTCTTTACCCTAGATAACTAGCTAGCTAGGATGTTACTGTGCTAACTGTACTGTATGTATGCTAAACCTTTTTCTGTTGAATTTTTGTTAAGCCCCCTGGCTAGGACTTGCCAGTGGAAGGCAAGTATTTTCAAGGGGGAGCATGTAACCCTGTGAAGTTACACAGGCTGCATTATCTGAAATGCCCAGTAGATGGCAGATGGACTCAGTATGCTGTTAATAAAACATTGAGCATTTATAGCGTTCTGGCTGAAATGAAGTTGGAGCTGCGAGGTCCTGTGGGGATACTTCCTGCACAGCTCTGAGGAAGGAGGTCCTGGAAGATTTCTAGAAGTTACCACATGCGCAGCCAAAGAAAGGACATGTGTCTAGTTGTGAGAGACTGCAGCACAGAGATAGAACCTTGCTGAGAGAACTTGCTTCACCCAAGATCACACCTGCTGAGAGAGGGACCTGCTGGCAAAGACAAGCACTGAGTCCAGACGTCTGGTGAATCCAGTGAGAGGAGACTGCTGCTAACTGACCTGGTTAATTGTGTTGTAAGGGTAAGCCAAACCTCTCCCTGTATCACCACAGGGCACCTGTCTCCTCACTCACAGTAAAGGCTCTGAGGTCCAGTGACGGACATTACACAGCTCAGGCTGCTTCAGTGACCCTGCGGAGCAGGACTTATAAGGGCCCCAACTCTCCTATGTGCACCAATGGCCACTAGGGCGAAGAAAAGGGGGTGAGATGCAGGTGTGCTGGTGGGTGGATGAGGAAAATCCACATTGCATTGTTATCTGTGTTACTCTATTGTATTTTCCTATGTATGTTGGTTCATTTGCTACTTACTATATAAAGTTAATTCCAGTTAGGCTGTGTCAGTCTCATTGCACCAAGTATGTTCCCAGTGGGACCCCACATCCCTACCCCGGATGCTCCACTGGGTGGAGGCACTGCCGCAGACATGTATCCCAGCTCCCAGATAGCGGAGGCTCAGGATCCGCCTGTCAGGCATAGTGAGTTAACTAGGTTTAGGGACCCCAAAGACACTAGGGGGCGCCCTCAAACCCCCGTTACACTAACAATGAATTTTTAAATGGATTCAAGCTGCCAGGGTACCGAGCCTTCAGGCGACATAAAATAGGCCGCAAATTGCTCTCTAACCAACATTGATTGTCGTGTGGAATGGTAAGGCTGATGTACTAATCCTGGGAATGGATTGGTTAACGTGTCCGTATCCACCCTTTCATCATGCAGCCGAACCAAATTATGCAATACACATGCACATTTGACTATAATCTCAGCAGTATCAACGGAAACGCTCATTGCTGTGTGAAAAATTCGCCATTTTGCTGCTAAGATCCCAAAAGTGCATTCCACCACCCTACGTGCTCGACTTAGCCTATAATTAAAGACCCGCTTCACAAGAGATGAATTTCTTTGAGGGTAGGGGCGCATAATATGTTGGGATAAAGCAAATGCCTCATCCCCAACAAAAATATATGGCATTGCTGGTTCCAAATTCCCTGGGAGAGCAGCATTTGGTGGAATGTGAAGGGAACCTTCCTGCAGTCGACTTCCAAATGCTGATACGTTGAGAAGATTGGAGTCACTACTGCTGCCATATCCCCCTACTTCTATAACTGTGAAACAGTAGTTGCTGTCCACCAGGGCCAGAAGAACAATGGAAAAAAAAATCTTAAAATTAAAAAAACGAGAACCACTTAAAGGTGGCTTTTGAAGTCTAATGTGCTTCCCATCTAAGGCACCCAAACCATTTGGAAAATTTGTTTTCTGGAAAAATCCGGCAGCTTTGTCCAACCACATTGCTTCTGTGGGCTCCGGCATCACTTCATCTTTCAAGGTCATCCAAATAGACTCACAGGTTTCCTTGATTATTACCTGAACTGTTTATTTTCCACACAAATACTTAAAATGCAAAGAGGAATAACTCATTCCCGTTGCTAAATACCTGTTGGTTTAAAAAAACTGTATCAGATTTTTAAACAAAAAGGCATAAATCTTAATAAATTAGATACAAACATACCTCAAAGTAATACTGAGTCGCTCCTCAGGAGAAATAGCCCGCCTCATATTGGTATCTTGGCGTGTCAAATGCACACGCACATTATGCAGTAGGTAATCAAAAACTGTTATGTTCATGCGATAATAGTTTTTAAATTTATCCGGATACCTGCGCAAATCAGAAAAAAGCAACTCAAAATGGCCTTTACTTAATCGCTGGTAATTTAGAGGATGCACCCAAGCACGTCCCTTCAAAGCCCGCATCCTTCTTTCCTCATAATGCAGAAGATGAGAACAGAAAATCAAAGACAAAAGAACTTCACTTTCCATTTTCGAAAATAACACTTGCAAAGGGACTGACACTGGAGACAGGCATCATTCTTGTGCCCATGAGCTCCTCTTTTTAAACTGAGCTTTGTGGTTTGTCGCGCGACAAACTAAGCAAAAAATGTCGCGCGACAGAATGTCGCATGCAAGTCGCAATATATTTTTGTCGCGCGACATTGGTGCAACAAAATGTTACGCGACAAATGTCGTCGTGTAGACCTAGCCTAAAGGTTGCGGAAGTTAAAGATTGTGGGCCTAAGAAGAAATCTAGGAAAGAAGCAAGCCAGAAAGCTAAGTTCTCCAGCGAAGAGGAGACTGAGGAGGCCCTTAGACACTGTAGTCTAGGTAGGAAGGCAGTGTTTATGACAAACCAAGCTCTGATGGCCTGGGTCTGGCAAAATAAAGGGAAGCATGTGACGCTGGCCATCTCTTCCAGGGGGAATGTTGAGCCGGAAGATGGCAGTATAATGCGGATGCCCTGTCACGAGCATCCAGTTGGTACATGTGTTCACCCCCACAGGTTTGAACAGGGGGGGGGGGGATACGTGGCAATGTGAACATTGAGGTGTTGTTTCCCCAGGTTCCAGTCCGGGACTTGAGGCATGCTCATGTCCAGGGATCCTATTTAATCCTGCTATTGGATCTTGGGTGTGTCTCACTCTGGAGAGTGTGCAGACAGAGGCCTGGTAAGGCTCTGTCAGTGTGGTCTCAGCTAGGTAAGGCTGAGGGGCCACGAGGTTATGCAATAGCCTGGACTTTGGGGGACTCAGCAACGCCTGGGAACAAGCATTGAAAGGTCAGAGTCGGGAGGACTGCTAGACCACAACCCCCTCCAAAGGTACTGCATTTGTTACAGCCTGAGGGCTGTTGGACTGTATGTCGCACCTGGTTCCATGTGGGAACGCTATCGTATAGCGGAGTTAGGGATACGATGTTTATTATGTTTAGGTAGAACCCAGACGGGTAGGCTTTTGTTTTATACCATGTTGTGTATGAAGAGTCTAAAATTTATCGCAATGTTTGGACCTGAAACCCAGTGGTTATGAAGATAATTCTATGAGAATGACCTCCGAATAAGAGACGATCCCTTTCAGTGGACTTTTGCCTGAGGCTCAGTGACAATGTCATGTTGGATTACGGAAGTGCATCTTGGAAGGTCTGAGCTAGAATAAAACTAAAGAAAAGGCTGGTGTGAGGGGGCAGCTGAGTCTCTCCGGGAAACAAGCTTCTCCCACTGAAAGAAACCTGCAAAGATAAAAACACGCAAAAAACAAGAAAACAGCAGGATGTTTAAGCAGACATCACCCTCCCTCCCCATATCTAACATTACACTGGGAACCATTCAACTTGTACATTTGTTATAGCCCGTTAACTCCCCCAACATGGAACAATTAGACCCCCCGTGTAACCCAGGGACAAGTCATACACTGAGAATAAGGACTGTGATCACCTACATTCTCCAAAATACATCAAACTTCAGGAACCTGGCCTACCAAACCAATCTTTTGTGTTTGTAGCCTCTACATGGGGCATGGGAGCAAATGAGAAAAGGATGGTCCACAGGGGACCTCATGTTATTAATTCTCTTAAGAAATCATTCCAGTCTTCTTTTTTTTTTTTTTTTGCTGTTTTTTGCCTTTCCTAAAGATCTTCCTAAAGATATATTTTTAGTAGGGCTACTTTCACACTTGCGGCAGAGTGATCCGGCAAAACGCACATTACCGGACATTTTTCATGCAACGGATCCATCGTTCCGTCGCCAGGAAATTCAAGCCGGATCCGTCAAACCGTTTTATACCGTAGACAGTTTTTGATGGTACGCCGCATCCCTGCACCGTTCACTTCTGTATTCGGCGCAGGCGTAGTGAGTGAAGGCCGCTCTCCTGATGCCGGCTTCCTCACTGTGACGTAGTCGGCGCAGTAAGGAATCCGGCACCAGGAGCGCATCATTTACTTACTGCGCCGAATACAGAAGTGAATGGCGCAGGCGCAGGATTTCGGCAGCGATGCGGCAGACCGTGCCATCAATCAAGAGGAGCAGGGTGGGCAGAACAGAGGACCTGGGCGGGATAATGGGTGAGTAGACGGAGCCTCTAGGTAATGATTTTCCATAGCACCTAGAGGCTCATTAGCATATTATAAAAGTGCTTTTTTTAAGGTAAAAAACATACTGTTATGTAGTGCTGACATTAGCACATCGCTCATGTCAGTCAGCTACATAACAGTATTTCTGGTGGTAGAAACCCTTTAATGTACCTCAGTTTCTGTGACAAATCAGTTTTATTCTATTCAAATGCACCTCTACGACCAATTGGGTCTGTTATTGCCACTACTACAGCATGGATCAGCAACCTTCGGCACTCCAGCTGCTGTGCAACTACAACTCCCAGCGTGCTCTTTCCACCTGTGTGGGAGTTTAGAGAGCAGACAAGCAAGTGTGCATGCTGGGAGATGTAGTTTCCCAACACCTGTAGTGCCGGTGGTTGCTGACCCCTGTCCTAGAGGCTTGTTTTTCCTTACTCTGACCGCGCCCTCCTGATGTTAAGGGCCCTTGCACATGACCGTTTTCCTTCCAAGACCTACTGTCCATGAGCGGGTCATATGCCCTGGCGCAGCATTGAATGTGCGCATGGGAGTGCACAGCATGGTAGATTCCAATGATGCTGTGCACGTCGGGCCACCGGTGGGACTATTGTCCCTCACTGATGTGATCTTACGAGTGCGGGACAATAGTCCTGCGGGTGGCCCAACGTGCACAGCATCATTGTAATCTATGTGCGTCTGCACGATCAATGCCACTCCGGGACATATGGCCCGCTCACGGACGGCCCTAAGCCAGTGTTCACAGCATCCTGCCTGGTCCTGTCTCCTAGCTTGCTGAGGGTGTGGCCAGAGGAGAGAGGACCGAGCCACTAGGATTAGGGGAAGCAACCCCATTCTTCCTAGAGGCTAGTAGGCGAGTAGAAAGAAGGGACAAAGTGTGGGGCTGGAGGGCAATTAGTGTATAGCAGAACTGGCTCTTAGATGCCCATAGGAAACAATCAGATTCCACCTTTCTTTTTTCAAAGGAGCTTTGAGAAATTGAAAGGGGGAATCTGATTGGTTGCTATGGGTAACCACGCCTGCTTTACTTTACATCATTTGGATAAATCCCCACCCGAGCCCTGCTCAAGAGCTATGTGCTAGCATTTTAAAAATCATATTACTATTGCTTTGGCCTGTTGAGAACTGCTCTGAAAGCCAATATACATAATGATGCTTGGTTCACAGGCAGATTAAATAATTATATAGACACCGTATGCTATGCTTATAATTACAGGTGAGCGAATTTCATGTTATGAGATTCGTTCACGCTTTGTTTGGTGGTAAAAGCAGAATTGCGTTATGGATTCCGTTACCACGGACCATAACGCAATTCTATGACGGAATGCCCTTATAGGCATTTCGTCATAATAGAAGTCTAGGGGCTGCAAAAAGGACCCGAAACAGTTTCCGTTATGCTCATCTCATGGTAAAATCCAACTTTTCCGTGCTGTGCAGCTGTAGCTCATCGGCAAGTTGTCCTCCACGCGTGTAGAAATCCTGAGTTGTAGTCCCGACAGAGATATGATTTATTGGGATATGCACAGGCGCAATGTACAATTATTAAGAAACCAGTAATATTTATTAGCTTTTTAGGCTTAAACAAAAAATAATCCTACTCCACACTGCCGAGGGTCAATCTCCAAGAAACAGCGTTCTGTGGATTGATAACTTTCTTAGGCTACCATCACACTTTTGTTTTTGCCTGACCCGGCAGGGATCTGCAGTAAAGCTTCCGTTAATGATAATACAACCATCTAGAACACCATTGAAAGTCAATGGTGTACAGATCAGTTTTCTATCGTGTCTGAGAAAACGCATCTGTCCTCATTGACTTGCATCGTGTGTCACGTCGGCTCTGTTTTGCTCCGCGTCCCATGACAGAAAGAAAACCGCAGATTGATACGGTTTCCTCTCTGGTACGGGAACGCAACGCAATTTTCACACAGCTGTCAGATACAAGCACAATGCAAAGAGATCATTACAGTTTACAGGGTAGTTCTATTAATTCCTATTCACTGAGCTTCCCCAATGGTGGCTGCAGGACTCCCTCCCAGCTCTCTCGGTGCTCAGACAAAAAACTATATGTGCGTTTTGCCCGATTTATTATGGGCGTTCAGGGTGCCTGCCCATACTTCATCTCCCTAATATATATATATATTTTTTTTTTTTATTGGTACGAAATCTGTGTATGGCCAATAGAGTAACCAGCATATGTATAAATGTGTGTGTGTGTGTGTGTGTGTATATATATATCTCAGTAGAGACCAAAAGTTTGGACACACCTTCTCATTCAAAGAGTTTTCTTTATTTTCCTGACTATAAAAATTGTAGATTCACACTGAAGGCATCAAAACTATGAATTAACACATGTGGAATTTTATACATAACAAAAAAGTGTGAAACAACTGAAAATATGTCATATTCTAGGTTCTTCAAAGTAGCTACCTTTTGCTTTGATTATTGCTTTGCACACGCTTGGCATTCTCTTGATGAGCTTCAAGAGGTAGTCACCTGAAATGGTCTTCCAACAGTCTTGAAGGAGTTCCCAGAGATGCTTAGCACTTGTTGGCCCTTTTGCCTTCACTCTGCGGTCCAGCTCACCCCAAACCATCTCGATTGGGTTCAGCTCCGGTGACTGTGGAGGCCAGGTCAACTGGCGCAGCACCCCATCACTCTCCTTCATGGTCAAATAGCCCTTACACAGCCTGGAGGTGTGTTTGGGGTCATTGTCCTGTTGAAAAATAAATGATGGTCCAACTAAACGCAAACCGGATGGAATAGCATGCCACTGCAAGATGCTGTGGTAGCCATGCTGGTTCAGTATGCCTTCAATTTTGAATAAATCCCCAACAGTGTCACCAGCAAAACACCCCCACACCATCACACCTCCTCCTCCATGCTTCACGATGGGAACCAGACATGTAGAGTCCATCCGTTCACCTTTTCTGCGTCGCACAAAGACACGGTGGTTGGAACGAAAGATCTCAAATTTGGACTCATCAGACCAAAGCACAGATTTCCACTGGTCTAATGTCCATTCCTTGTGTTCTTCAGCCCAAACAAGTCTCTTCTGCGTGTTGCCTGTCCTTAGCAGTGGTTTCCTAGCAGATATTCTACCATGAAGGCCTGATTCACACAGTCTCCTCTTAACAGTTGTTCTAGAGATGTGTCTGCTGCTAGAACTCTGTGTGGCATTGACTTGGTCTCTAATCTGAGCTGCTGTTCACTTGCGATTTCTGAGGCTGGTGATTCGGATGAACTTATCTTCCGCAGCAGAGGTGACTCTTGGTCTTCCTTTCCTGGGGTGGTCCGCATGTGAGGCAGTTTCTTTGTAGTGCTTGATGGTTTTTGTGACTGCACTTGGGGACACTTTCAAAGTTTTCCCAATTATTCGGACTGACTGACCTTCATTTCTTAAAGTAATGATGGCCGCTCGTTTTTCTTTACTTAGCTGCTTTTTTCTTGCCATAATACAAATTCTAACAGTCTATTCAGTAGGACTATCAGCTGTGTATCCACCTGACTTCTCCACAATGCAACTGATGGTCCCAATCCCATTTATAAGGCAAGAAATCCCACTTATTAAACCTGACAGGGCACACCTGTGAAGTGAAAACCATTTCAGGTGACTACCTCTTGAAGCTCATCAAGAGAATGCCAAGAGTGTGCAAAGCAGTAATCAAAGCAAAAGGTGGCTACTTTGAAGAACCTAGAATATGACATATTTTCAGTTGTTTCATACTTTTTTGATAAGTATATAATTCCACATGTGTTAATTCATAGTTTTGATGCCTTCAGTGTGAATCTACAATTTTCATAGTCATGAAAATAAAGAACACTCTTTGAATGAGAAGGTGTGTCCAAACTTTTGGTCTGTACTGTGTGTATGTGTGTGCAATATATATTCTCATAGTTTAATTCTGTCACTAGGCTTCTTTTAGACGAAGAGGAACATCCTGAGGGTGAAACCAGTGATTCAGTACTGTAAGTTCAAACTACTCATAAACCTATTTTTGCTTTGACTACAGAACATTTAGTTCTGGTAGTATTCACACTGACAGTGGACTCTCGGAAGCCGTCCTACACGAGAAGCACGACCTGGAATGCTCGTTGTTTGCCAACTATCAGCTTTACCTGAAGGATCATTTCAGCGATCCTACCATTAAGCAGATGGTAACTCCCCCCCCCCCCCACCCAAACCCAATTCTACTTTATTTTATTAATTGCATTCATGGGTTGACACTGCCTGTTTATTTTCATATGGAGAATGTTTCCAGATTCCTTCATTTTATGGATCCGGAGAAGATCAAGCTTGACTTTCTACAAAACGTCGATAAGACTAAACAGTTTGTCAGCACTCTGTTAAGTTTAAAAGTATCGCATGGAATGGTAAAAAAAACTATATCATTCATATAGGTAACTTTGCCAAGTACGTGGTGTCCGCGGACTTTACAGATGAGATCGAGGAGAACAACAGAGAGGCTTCCGAGGTCTGTCTTCGAATTCTGAAGAAGCTGACAATGGAAATCAACGAAAAGTCTGCGAAAAGACGGAAGCGGGTGTAAGTTTAGTTAGTGAACAGTTTGGTATACATGTTCATGCCTTAACATAACTCTAGTTTTACCAAACACAGGCTTCGGCCTTCTACCGAGGAGTGCCGCAAGGTGCTCCAAGTGGCAAGAAATCAGGCATGCAAACTCTTCTCACGGGCAAATGCAGGCCAAGTGCTGGATGAAAAGGAAAAGATGCTGGCCTGCTATTACCTGCAAGCATTGGTTATGATCAGGCACCTCAGGAAACCATCTGCCATCCAAAACCTGACGGTAAGGCTCTTGTTACAATTCTGACTAACCGACTTGCCATTCCAATCACTGCCTACTGACAGACAACCCGAGATGCCTCATCTAATGTAATTTTAAATTTTTCCGTTCTCTTACAGGTGAAGGAATGGCTGGAGAGGGACCACTGCGAGTAGTCAGGCAACACTGTGACAGTAGTAAAAATGTCAGACTGTGTCATCGTGCTACCTGAAGAGGAGGAGCGAGTAAGTGTTAACACTCTCCTGAAACAACATATACCTGTTTCTTTTGTATGTTCTCTCTCTTTTTCTTTTTTCCACCCAATAAATACTGTCAAGCACATGATTAAGACATTCCGCTCTACGTTTACAGCTATTCGATATTTACTTCCGGTGCATCCGACACACATTGCGGAAAGCGGAGTCAAGCGCTGAGAATCGGTTTTTCCTTTCCACAACGGGAAAACCAATAACAAATCTGAGCAAGGACCTGCAGGGGTTTCAAGAGAAGTAAGTTACCCAATTTTTTTTGATTACATGAATTTTGTGTCTTATCCATCCATGCTAACAACTCTTACCACCATATCGTTAGATTTCAGCATGAACCATTTACTAATAAAGATGCAATAGATGCCATAGAGAGGTGGGCACTCCAGAATCTCAACGTCAAAGACAAAGATGCTTTGAAGCAGTATATGCACCTGGGAGATCCTAAGGAAGCAAATCGAGATGTGATAATGAAGGCTGGTTGTATTTTGCATAATTTGGACAGCGATACACCGGGGTAAGAGTTGATTTTTATCCTCAATTATATTACGGTTTGATGGTTGTTCAATTAGTTCTCACCCACTGTACCCACAAAAAAATCTGCATATCTCTTTAACTTCACAGACCTTCATGAAGAAAGAGGCAAAGGAGGGAAGAAGAAGAATCAGAAGAAGAGCAACAGGAGGAAGAGCGACGTGATGTAGAAGATCCTGAAGAAGTTGTGGCGGACGTCAGGGAAGAATGCTTCAAGAGGCTGCTGAGAAGGTGTCCAGTGAGAATGGACCAACCCCTTCCATCACTGATGACTTGTAAAGACATCAGTCAGCGCCATGCTCAGTATTGTCAGGACAGATGGCGAAGGAGACAGTACCAGATGCGTATAGCTGACGCCATCGGCAAGTTAATTTTCTGCCGATTAAAATGAGATGTGGGCATTGTCATTTGGCGTATATGTTTTAACGGCTTTTAACATCCTTTTTTTTCTGTAACAATTTCTCCTAGAACACTTTAGGAGCCTTCCCACGGAAGAGATGGTCGACATCTACATAGAGCGACAGAGCTGGACAAGCAACCTCCCCAAAGCTTTGGATGTTCTAAAGGCTTGGAAACCCCCGCAGTCGCGAAGAAAGCACAGACGCTTTCCGAACTTTGAGGCAAAGGTGGACTGGGAAGGGCTAGTCGCCGAAGACCAAGCGAAAGGAGGATTCGCCTTAAAGACCACTCGAGTCTTTAAAAAAGGATAGCTTGTCTGCGACTATCATGGAGTCTTGATGGATGGGAAAGAAGGAGAGGAGGTGCAGCGCTCCATCACGGACGGAAAGTGCTACATCTACTTCTTCAGGCACAAAGAAAAAAAGATGTGTGTGTAAATGTCACGAAGGCTCCATGCGACTGCCTCCCTGATATGTCTTCCACGTTCGGAAGGCTAATCAACCACTCGCGGAAGAGAGCCAACCTGAAGCCGCTGGTAAAGTGCATGCCTGAAGGAAGAGTCCCAGTGATTCTCTTCGAGGCTATGAAAGATCTTTCTCTGGGGACTGAACTATTTTTTGACTACGGAGTGAGGAGACGCACTTACGGCGAAGAAGCCCATTTGGACTGGCTGGACACTTGATGTGGAATGTTATCTCGTTGAATTGCCTTGCTGTACTTATGTTAAAAGGGGCTGTCTGTTTTCCTATATTGATATCCTATCCGCGCGATAGGTCAGCGATATCAGACTGACAGGGGCCGGACCCCGAGTCATTATTGCGGCGGAGAGCAGGTGCCATTGCAGCTCCTCCCGTCTCGCCGCGTTCAAGCGACTGGGAAACGGAAGGAGCTTCAATTACCCCCCGCCCGCAATATCGGCGGCCAGCAGTGATCAGAGCTCTTTCCAATCCTTGCCCTTATACTGAAGATAGGCCATCGATATAGGAAAGCAGGGTTCCATTCGTAGAGGTTCTATGCACATTGTGTCCGTTTCTTGATTTTTTTTTTCAGGCTCTGTTAAAGCGTGATAAAAAAATAAAAAAAGTTAAAGAGTAACTAAACCTTTGAATTAAAATTTAAATTAGATGTCCCTAATGCCCTGATTTTATTTATGTTTTTATTTATTCTGATCTACTATCTTTACTAATTTTGTATTTTTCTTAGAACTTTCCCTACCTAAAGCGCACCATCCACCATGCTCTTAAAAGTCGGTTCTCTGTACACCAGGGATGTCAAACTCGTGGCCCTACAGCTGTTGCAAAACTACAACTCCCATCATGCCTGGGCATACTACAGCTATCGGGGAATGATCGGAGTTGTAGTTTTGCAACATCTGGAGGGCCATGAGTTTGACATCCATGCTGTACACAGTTGACTGCTCAGCGGGGTACGGACTTTAGAAATTCATAAATGCTGCCGCAGCTGCGCTGTGAGTATGGGCAGGAGCGCACATTGCTGCTCCTGCCCGTGCTCCCTGGAGGTTTACCGTCTCCTGGCATAGCACTTCGGTACCCTGTACCATGCCAGGATTAGCTGAGCAGAGCGGGCTCCTGCCTGCTCCGCTACGCTAAGAGAACTGCATGTCATCACTTAGCCTAGAGGAGCAGCCAGAAGCAGGAGCTCACTCCGCTCAGCTAGATGGTAATGGGTACAGAACTCTCATGTGCCATGCCAGGAGTTAGTAATCCTCCCAGGAGCATGGGCAGGAGCAGAAATACGTGCTCCTGCCTGTGGCCTCATTCATGAATCTTACACTCTGTACTCCGCTAGCAGAAAGCTGAGTTTCAAGCCACAGGGAATGGTCCGCTTTAGGGAAGTAAAGGTATCATACAAATCAGGGGCGTCGCTAGGTTAAAACATTCGGGGCCTGGGACCCGGATGTTTTGTCCCAGGCCCCGAATGTCCTGCCTGCCTGCTAGATACAACTGTATTGCCGTACACAGAACGGCAATACAATTGAATCTTACACTGGGAAGAGGTAAAGGACCTTTGGTGACATCACAGGTCATGTGATCAGCAAAACAGGCTGTGATAGGATGACCTGGATGATGTCACCATCATGTGACCAGTGCAGGATTGGACGGAGTGAAGAGGAGAAGGAGCCTAATGCTGATGTCTGTACAGGAGAGGTAAGTGAAGGGAGAGGCAGAGCAATGCTGGGAGTTGTAGTTATTTAACTGGGATGTATGTTAGGGCTGAAGGGAGGGATGTTATTGACATGGAACTGTATGTGGAAAGTGGATGGTGGGGGGGAATGATGTTTATGTACATGGGACTTAATGTTTAGGCCCGTGTTTCCCAACCAGTGTGCCTCCAGCTGTTGCAAAACTACAACTCCCAGCATTCCTGGACAGCCTTTGGCTGTGCGGGCATGCTGGGAGTTGTAGTTTTGCAACAGCTGGAGGCACACTGGTTTAGGCTACGTTCACACTTGCGTTTGGTGATCCGCTTGTGAGATCCGTTTCAGGTCTCTCACAAGCAGCCCCAAATGCATCAGTTTAACCCCAATGCATTCTGAATGGTTGCGGATCCATTCAGAATGCATTCGTTCGGCTCCGTATGGCCCCCCGTTCCATTTTGGAGGCGGACCCCAAAAAGCTGCTAGCAGCGTTTTTGTGTCCGCATGGCCTTGCGGAGCCAAACGGATCCGTCCTGACTTACAATGTAAGTCAATAGGGACGGATCTCTTTGCATTGACACAAAATGGTGCAATTGTAAACGGATCCGTCCCCCATTCACTTTTAATGTAAGTCAGGACGGATCCGTATTGGGACTTAGAAATTCAAATCTAATACAAACTGATCGGTCCTGAACGGATGCATTCGTTTGTATTATATCGGTGCAGATCCTTCCTGTACAAGTACAGGACAGATCTGCACGAACGCAAGTGTGAAAGTAGCCTTAGGGGGTGATGTTTACATGGGATTGTGCGTTGGAGGTGGCTGGGGAGGAGGTGATGTTATTTACATGGGACTGTATGGTGGAAAGAGGATTATAACTACAGGGGGCACTGCAGATCCAGGGGACATTATAGGCGGTCTTATTACTAATGGGGGCTCTATAGGAGGGTCTTATAGATCCGCCTTATTTCTACTAAGCGCACTATGGGGGTCTTATTACTACTGAGGGGTCTGTAGGGAGCTTTATCACCACCGGGGGAACAATAGGGGGCCTTATTTCTACTGGGTACTCTGTGAGGGTATTATTAATATGGGAGGGCTCTTCTAATAATCGGGGCATTGTTGAGGAGCATTATCACGGTTGGGGCAGTGTTACTAACGAGGGCATTCTAGAAGCGAATTACTATTGGTGGGACTATGAGGAGCACTATTACTATGGGGGCAGTAATGTTTCTTAAGGATAGTATTTAGGGGTATTGGGGGGGGGGGTTGAGGTTTTGGCACAGCAAGCAGCAGGATAACACTGTGGGGACTCCAGTTGGGGGATAATGATAGAAAGTGAGAAAGCTAAGATGTCTATGTGTCACACTCTGCAGAGACGAGGCGGCTGAGAGAAGTTGTCCAGACCAAGTGGAGAAGATGATGACAGAGAGGAGACGTCACCTGGAGGCCCTGGATGTGACAGGTAAGTGCCGCTATATAGCAAGTATTATATATATTATATATTTCTTTCCAAAATGGGGTCACTTGTGGAGTAGTTAGACTGCCCTGGCATTTTAGGGGCCCTAATGCGTGAGAAGAAGTCTGGAATCCAAATGTGTAAAAAAAATGCCCTGTAAAATCCTAAAAGTACTCATTGGAATTTGGGCCCCTTTGCCCACCTTGGCTGCAAAAAAGTGTCACACATTTGGTATCTCCATACTCAGGAGAAGTAGGGCTATGTGTTTTGGGGTGTATTTTTACATATACCTATGCTGGGTGAGAGAAATATCTCTCTAAAAGTCAACTTTTCCCATTTTTTTTATACAAAGTTGTCATTATAGAGAGATATTTCTCTCACCCAGTATGGGTATATGTAAAAAGACACCCCAAAACACATTGCCCAACTTCTCCTGAGTACAGCGATACCACATGTGTGACACTTTTTTGCAGCCTAGGTGCGCAAAGGGGCCCAAATTCCAATGAGTATCTTTTAGGAGGGCATTTGGATTCCAGACTTCTTCTCATGCTTTAGGGCCCCTAAAATGCCAGGGCAGTATAAATACCCCACATGTGACCCCATTTTGGAAAGAAGACACCCCAAGGTATTCCGTGAGGGGCATGGCGAGTTCATAGAAGTTTTTATTTTTTTGGCACAAGTTAGCGGAAATTGATTTTTTTATTATTATTTTTTTCTCACAAAGTCTCCCTTTCCACTAACTTGTGACAAAAAATAAAATTTTACATGAACTCGCCATGCCCCTCACAAAATACCTTGCGGTGTCTTCTTTCCAAAATGGGGTCACATGTGGGGTATTTATACTGCCCTGGCATTTTAGGGGCCCTAAAGATTGAGAAGAAGTCTGGAATATAAATGTCTAAAAAAATTTACGCATTTGGATTCTGTGAGGGGTATGGTGAGTTCATGTGAGATTTTATTTTTTGTCACAAGTTGAATATGAGACTTTGTAAGAAAAAACAAAAAAATAAAAAAATATCAATTTCCGCTAACTTGTGCCAAAAAAAATGTCTGAATGGAGCCTTACAGGGGGGTGATCAATGACAGGGGGGTGATCAGCGAGTCTAATATGGGGTGATCAAGGGTTAATAAGTGTCGGGGGGGGGTGTAGTGTAGTGGTGTTTGGTGCTACTTATTACAGAGCTGCCGGTGTCCTCTCATATTTCCTCCTTTGCTGGCTCGATTCATTTTTCCATCACATTATACTCTGCTCATTTCCATGGTTACAGACCACCCTGCAATGCATCAGTGATGGTCGTGCTTGCACACTAATGGAAAAAGCGTAAGCCCCTCTGGTGGCCGTGACCATGACAGTGCACATAGGCTAGTCCTCCCTTTTTTCCTATGTTGTGCAAGCACGACCACCACTGACTAGCAGTGTATAATGTGATCGAAAAATGAATCCAGCCAGCAAAGGGAGCAATACGGATAATAACGATAGATTAGTAAGTGGCTTGTATTAACGTCCTCTACCTGATAAATGCCACTTACTGAAGCGAGACAACCCCATCAATATTTGATTGTTCTGTTATAACAGCCCTGCTGCACCCAGATTGTAAGGAACTGTCAGTCTTCCTATACCGATATCCTATCCTCGCGATAGGTCATCAACATCAGAGTGTCAGGGGCCGGACCCGGAGTCGTCGTTGCAGCGGAGAGCAGGTGCAATTGCAGCTCCTCCCGTCTCGCCGCGTTCTAGCGACTGGGACACGGAAGGAGCAGCAATTACCCCCGCCGCCAACACAATGTCGAGCAGGCGAACATTGACTAGAGCTCTTTCCAATCCTTGCCATTATCCTGAAGATAGGCCGTCGATATAGGAAAACTGGGTTTTATTTGTAGTCGTTCTATGCATATTGTGTCTGTCACTTGATTTTTCCGGTTCTGTTAATACGTTATTTTGATATTAGTGCTAATATTTAATAGTTCTTTTAGAACAACCCTGCTGTAACCAAATTGCAAGGGGCTGTCCGTTTTCCTATATCCATATCCTATGATCGCGATTGGGCAGCGATATCAAACTGGCAGAGGACGGACTCTGAGTTGTTATTGCAGAGGAGAGTAGGTGCAATTGCAGCTCCTCCCGTCTCGTCGCGTTCAATAGACCGGGGATGGAAGGAGCTGTAATTACCCCCGCCATCCAACGCAATATCGACGGTGAGCAGGAGAACAGTGACTAGAACTCTTTTTCAATCCCTCCCCTTATCCTGAAGATAGGCTGTCGATACAGGAAAGCAAAGTTGTTTTATAAGAGTTATATTTTATATATAATATTATGTTTGATGTTTTTAATAAAATGTTATGTTAACATATAAAATATGTCTTTTAGTCTGAATGCTGGGTACCGCCGGAGGCGCAGATTAGTCCTTCCTTATCCGAACATACACCCAGGGCCGTTTCGGATGCTGGAAGAGTGAGTCGGCAAGAAAACGCCATATGAAATGTTGGCCATCACCCGATTCCAGGCCTCAGGTGACTGTGTTCCATTACTGTGTATACAATTATTTGTTAATCGAGATATAAATGATATATATATATATATATACATATACATATACATATACATACAGCAATACAAAACATACAGGGTAAGGCTACTTTCACACCTGCGGCAGAAAATGCAAGGAATCGGCCGGACACAATCTGCAGCACGCATCGGTTTGTGTCCTGCTGATTCTCCGCATCTTTGCAAGATTGTGGCCGTACGTCTGCCGGACCCCATTATAGTTAATGGCGCGGCTGGCATTCCTTCTGCATCCAGCAGTGCCGGATGTAGTGAATCACTAATGTAGATGTGAAGATAGCCTAATACAGAACCACATATCTCTTACATCCTGCGACGTCTCCTTTGATGTAGATGGTCTTTTTCCCCATCTTTTCCATTCAGACCAGACTACCATGATGATTTCTTTCAGCCACCTCTCGTCTCACACATATTACTTTCCTACATCATCCTCCCTCCTTCTCAACATCCCATCATGCATCACCAATACTGTGCCCGCTGTGCTCCCCAAAACTATACTGCAGAAACAGATAAACCCCTTGAAAATAGGAATTACACACATATAGTGCCCCTTCAACTATTATTGGAACACAACGCCCTATTTAAAAAACAAAACAAAACTGCACCAAGCAAATAGTGCCCCTAACAGTGTAAACATAATGCCCCCTAAAACTAACTGTACCTAGCTGATACTATCCCCCTCCCCAAAGTCACAACAATATTAATAATTCTCATGAACAAGCCTGAGAAAGCAAATATGTGTCTGTACAGGAGACGTCACTGTGCTTGGACTTGTAGTCCTACACATACAACACGCTGATGAGTCTACCATCGGTCAAACATGTCACTCAGGGCAGGACTTGCATTCACTCATTTTGCCCGGGGGGAGGGAGTGGGGGTTGGTGGTTTCCCAAATATTCACGATCAAAACCTCAGAGATTCTTGTTATTGAAGGTAAACAAAGAACGATAACAGAACCAGGGCAATGAGGAAATAGATTTCTCCCCTCACCCATGACGGCACCCAGTGCGACTCAGGACCTCCCATCAGGACAGGAAACCTGAGAAGATAAAAAGGACACACCTCCACCCAACACCAGTTCAGGTTTCCTGTCCTCCGGGATGGGAGTTCCTGAGAAGCAGCACAGCAGATCGCTGCAGGACATACCTTAAGAGGAACCAGCGCTGGGGGGGGTCTGTGGCTTGGCCGTGGGAAGACCTATCCCTGGGGAGCGGTAGTTCTGTGGCCGTGCCGGAAGCCGCTCCCCACAAGTCTGCCTGCTCCCACACTCGTTACCGGTCCTGCGGGGAGCCGCTGTGGCCGTGTTCAGGCGGTTCCCCACGCCGACATGCCCAGGTTAAAGATGGCGCCCGCGCGTCTAAGCACTTATGCGCATGCGCGGGGCCGTCCTTCAGGGGGCCGGCTGATGACGTCGGAGGGGGCGGGGCTCTCTCCCGACGCGCAGGACCCGGAAGTGAGGGCCGAGGCGCGTCTTTTAAATCTATAAATACGGCAGCAGGTGCAGGCAGCCAGCGGGGCACAGTTTCTTGTGCTGAAGTAGGATCCAGCTGAAGCATGTCGGAACCTACAAAGGGACGCGCTGAACCCCTGGACCCCTTGAGGCCTCCAAGTCCGGTACTGGTCCTAAGGACGGGGAGAGGAAAAATTCACTTGGTGAGAATGTTCCTTTTTTTTACTAATAAGGTGTTTCTGTCTTAGATCCCAAAGCCTCCTAAAAAGTCATCCTCCAAGTCCAAACACAAGGAGTGTGCAGACTGTAAAACGGCTCTATCTGCATCCTATCAGAAGTCTCTGTGCACAGCTTGTATAGACAAGCTGGTAGCGGAACAGTCCAAGACCCTTACAAAGTCTATGAAGTCCCTAATCAAAGCGTCCTTCAAGGCGTTCAGTAAAGGCCGTGCCAGATCCCCGGATAAAGCCACAGAATATGATAGTAGGGAAATGGACTCGTCCGATAGTGAAGCCAGAGAATCCGGGCAGTTAGATTCCAGTAATTTGGACTCCTCGGACGAGGAATACTCAGGGAAGTCCTTTTTTTCCCCTGATGATACTCAGCCGTTACTGAAAGCGGTCCGAGCGACTATGCAATTGGAGGACATTAAGGAGACCAGATCGGTTGCGGATCAGGCCTTCCAGGCTTTAGGCCCTAAGAGACATAGAGTTTTTTCTGTACATGAGAGCATGCAGGCGATTATTAAAAAGGAGTGGAAGAATCCCGACAGAAAGTTCTTCATACCCTCTTCGGTTAAAAGAAAGTACCCTTACGAAGAAAAAGTGTCCTCAAGCTGGGATAGGGCCCCTACGGTGGATGCACCAGTCGCCAAAATTGCTAAAAAGTCTGCCCTCCCTTTTGATGATTTAGGTTGTCTCTCGGACCCTTTAGACAAAAAAGCGGATATATATCTTAAACGGGCTTGGGAGACGTCGGCCGCCTGTCTCAGGCCGGCAGTCGCAGCCACTTGGGTTTCCCGGTCGCTGAGACTATGGATTGACCAGCTAGAAACGCACCTTAAAGAAAAAAGGCCTAGAGAAGAGCTCCTAGCCTCTCTCCCCTCCTTCGCAAAAGCAGCCGATTTTTTGAACGGATGCCTCCACTGATGTGATGCACTTTTCCGCCAGAGCCTCTGCTATGACAAACGCGGCTAGACGAGCTATTTGGCTTAGGTCCTGGAAGGGTGACCAGGGATCCAAGGCCAGACTCTGTGCCCTTCCGTGTGAGGGCGACAGGTTATTTGGGTCATCTTTAGATGACATCCTGGAGAAGGCCTCCGACAAAAAAAGGGGATTTCCTGTCCCTCAGAAGCCCCCCTTTTTTCGTAGGCCCCAGCAGAGTTTTAGAAGGCAGAGGGGCAAGCCCTATGATAGGAAGGAGAGGGATCGTTTTCAGAGGAAATCTAGCGGCTTCCTTTTTAAAACCCAAGATAAAAAAGATAAGCAGCAATGACGCCAGTCTCCAGGTTGGGGGAAGACTTTCATCCTTCCTCCCGGCCTGGTCAGGGGTCACCCAGAACAAATGGGTTTTGGGAGGGATAGCAGAGGGATTCAGACTGGAATTTCTCTCCTACCCCCAAAATTTCTTCACCCGCACTCCAACTCCAAAAGATCCCTTAAAGTCCACTGTATTAGAGGAACAAGTTCCTGAAATACAAAAGATTCCGGATGGAGACGATAAAGACAACTATAGACCTGCTATACAAGGACTGCTGAATGGCAAGTGTAGACTTAGAGGATGCTTATTACCACATCCCTATTCATCCCTCCTCCCAAAAGTATTTGAGAACGGCAGTCCAAGTAAAGGGCCAGCTTTTACATCTTCAATACAGGGCCCTCCCGTTTGGGGTCTCACAAGCCCCGAGAATTTTTACAAAGGTTGTGGCGGAGATGGTGGCATTCCTCCGATTGTCCAGGATAGTGTTGGTACCCTATCTGGACGACTTTTTGTTCATAGCCCAGGCAAAGGTACAATTACAGACGGATCTTGTCCTGGTGTGCTCTCTATTGAAAGATCTGGGATGGAAGGTCAATCGAGAAAAATCTTGCCTAACCCCCTCTCAAAATTGCATATTTCTAGGGATGCAGCTGGACTCCACGGCCCAGAAAACGTTCCTTCCTCCAAAGAAGGTAGTTTCAACAAAGGAACATGTTTGGATACTTTTCCGCTCCTTCCGATGCTCCATCAGAAAGGCGATGGCAGTATTGGGGCACCTGACGGCCACGATTCCCGCCGTACCGTTTGCTCAGATTCACACAAGATCGTTACAGTGGGATATCTTAAAGATATGGAATGGTCTTCCACAAACGCTAGAGGAAGAATTTCATCTCTCCTCCAGAGCAAGGTATTCCCTCCTATGGTGGACATCCGAGAAAAATCTCTCGACAGGAATGCCCTGGTCCTTCATAGAACCCATACGGATAACAGCAGACGCCAGTCCGTGGGGTTGGGGGGCTCATTCAGATGGGAATTATTGGCAGGGAAGATGGGATTTAAGAACCAGAGCCTGCACATCAAATTACAAGGAACTCAAGGCAGTAGAAAGAGTTCTAAGAGTGGCAGTTCCAGAAGTCTTAAACAAAAGGCTGGTCTTTTACTCAGACAATTCGACGACGGTGGCCTATATAAATCATCAGGGCGGAACAAAGATACCATCCCTAATCTTCCTCTGCCAGGAAATTTTCAAAATAGCAGAAGACAGGAACCTGCTCATATCAGCAGTGCATCTGAAGGGAAAAGAGAACACGGTGGCAGACTTTTTGAGCCGAGTGGAACTCAGTCAGGCAGAGTGGAGTCTGAACGGAGAAGTTTTTTCCCAGATTATCTTAAAGTTTGGGACCCCAACTATAGACCTCTTTGCTACCCGGAAGAACAGGAAGACGGAGAGGTTCTTCTCTTTAAATCGCACAGAGAGTCCTACAGCGGTGGACAGTCTGGCCCAGGATTGAAGCCGGGAACATGGCTATGCCTTCCCGCCTATTTCTCTAATTCCACAGGTGCTGAAGAAGGTACGGAGGGAAGGAGCCTCTATAATCCTGGTAGCTCCGAAATGGCCCAAAAGAATCTGGTACTCCACCCTGTTAAATCTAGCCAGAGGCCCCCCTGGATGATCCCTCCCAGGGAGGACCTCCTCTCCCAAGGGCCTGTATGCCATCCGAATCCGGAGATTCTCCAATTGGCAGTGTGGAGTCTGACAGGGACATCTGGTTGAGGAGAGGGCTTTCTAACAAAGTTGTTTCCACCCTTCTAGGCAGTAGGAAAGCTACAACGGCCAGGAAGTATAATAGAGTTTGGAATATCTTTGCTTCCTTTCTAGGGTCTAGCCCTGATCCATTTAGCCCTCCAGAAATACCTAAAGTTTTGGACTTTTTACAGGCAGGTTTAGACAAGGGACTCAAGGCCTCCACCTTAAAGGTCCAGGTGTCGGCTTTGAGCTATTTTTTCGACTACCAGTTAGCAATCCATCCTTGGGTCAGACGTTTCCTTTCTGCCGCGGCCAGAATCCATCCTTCCGTAAGACCTCTTTCCCCCCCACGGGACCTAAACAGGGTCTTGACAGCCCTAACCGATAAACCCTTTGAACCCTTGTTAGAGATCGCAATCGACATCCTGTCCATTAAAATAGCCTTTCTCCTGGCAATTACCTCTGCTAGGAGGATCTCGGAGATCCAGGCCTTCTCAGCACATCCACTTTATACTATCATACAGGACGATCAGGTAGTGATCAGGCCCCTGCCTTCCTTCCTTCCCAAGGTGGTCTCGGATTTCCACAGGAGCCAGGACATTGTGCTACCTTCATTTTTCCCTAACCCTTCCAATAGCAGGGAAAAAAGTTTTCATTGCTTGGACGTTAAAAGATGCTTGTTAGTATACCTTGATGCTACGGCTTCCTGGAGGAAAGACGAGAACCTTCTTGTCCAGTTTCTAGGTGGGAATAGGGGTAAAAAAGCATCCCGCGGGGTTATTGCCAGATGGGTAAAGAAGGCCATAACGAAGGCTTACATCTCCTTGGGTCTTTCCCCTCCTTCTGGGTTCGGGGCCCATTCCACTCGGTCGGTGTCTACCTCATGGGCGGAAAGGGCTGATGTGTAGGGCAGCTACTTGGAGTTCCCCACATACCTTTCTCAAACATTATAGGTTACAGCTCCATTCTGACGCCTCGTTTGGCGAGAAGGTCCTTCAAGCTGTGGCCCCCCCTAGACTCTACTTATAGTCTATCTCGCACTGGGTGCCATCATGGGTGAGGGGAAAACAACATTGCTTACCGGTAATCGTTTTTCTCGATACCCATGACGGCACCCGATAGTTCCCCCCCCCATATACAGATATATTTATATAAAAAATTATATATATAGGATATCAGTCAGGTCTATATGAAGTAATATAGATTTGTGAAGAAAAAAAAAAAAAAAAGGGGTCTTTAATCCCTTATCACTCTCTCCGGAGAACAATTTATTTCTTCCACTGGTGTTGGGTGGAGGTGTGTCCTTTTTATCTTCTCAGGTTTCCTGTCCTGATGGGAGGTCCTGAGTCGCACTGGGTGCCGTCATGGGTATCGAGAAAAACGATTACCGGTAAGCAATGTTGTTTTTTTCTTTTTTCGACTAAAACTTGCTTAGCCTTCTTATAGATTGCTGTTCATCAGACTTACAGTGCTACAGATTTATTACATTTTTTCATAACGTGGACAACCCCATTTAATTCCCCCCCCCCCCACGTTGATGCCCCCAACCAACTTCTACATAGAGCTACTTCCCCTTACTATAATAAAATAATGAAAACAAACAAACAAACACTACCCATAATAAATACTTTCCTCCATGCCACTTTCAGTTACATGATGCAGGCATCATTCGGCCTGTGTCTCTCGCTGTAGGCTGCCCGTCTCGGGTGGCGCCATGAAGCCTGCGGCCTATCGGAGAAACAGGGAAAGGAGACGCCCCTCCCCTGCCCCACCATTAATTTGTATCGACAGTGATACAATTGAATATAGAGATATGCGCTTCCACAATGTAAGCGCTCATCTCTCACTCCCCCCACACACACATGGGCCCCTGTTCCGCCGAACCAGCTGCACAGGCTGTATTCCCACCCCTGATGTTAGTGTTACACTTATAATCAGGATATTCGTCTTTTTAATGCCTATTAATGTAGCTTGATGAAATCAGGGAATAATAGAGAGTTTTTAAAGACCGTGCTCGTTTCTTGCATACTGTTTTTTTTTTATTCTTTTCCTTTTCGTTCTAGATGGAATATCGGCAGTCCTAGAAATGCAGCTGAGCTTCGGCCAATAGACTCCACAGAAGGACCGAAAGCTGCATTTCACGACGTGAGGAGGAGGACATCAAGATCAACAATCTGTCTATGTTTTTGGTTCCTTTTCCTACTTTTCTTTCTTCTCTCCTTTTTCCACTATATAGGAGGTTTTTTCCTACTGTGAGCCCATTACACAGTAGGTTTTTTTTCATCTCCTATATAGACCCTGTTTGGATTTCCTGTGTCAACAATCCGTTTTCACGCATGTGGGCCGTTGTACACCTACCACTATTACCACGATATTGAATGTATTTTACGTTGCCATTAAAGTGTTTTATTTACTGCATTAAATAGCTGTGCGTTTTCCTTGCGATACCAAGCCAATAACTTGTAGTTGAGGAAAACAGTAGTTTTCACGCCAAGGTTTGCCGCCCGTGAGATGTATGCGGGGCATATTTCCTTGCGTGGCATCTCCTCTTTGAATGGGAGCAGACAGCTATGATGCCGTGCGGTCCGGTTCACAGGCACAAGGCCGCACAGTTAAATATGTCTCTTGCACTGTACAGATCTCACGGGTGGCATGCTCTTGTGTCAAATGAAGTGTGAACAACCCCACAAGCTACCAGTATCTCACAACAGTGAGTACACCCCTCACATTTTGGTAAATACTTTATTGTATCTTTTCACGGGACAGCACTCAAGATATGTGTAGTAGTCAGTGTACAGCGTTGAATAAGTGTAAATTTGGTGTGCCCTAAAAGTAGATTGGCACACAGCCATTAATGTAAAATCCGCCAAGCAACAAAAGTGAGCTCACCCATAAGTTAAAATGCCTAAACCATGCCCAATTTGCCCCAGTGTCATGTGACTCGTCAGTGTTACAAGCTCTCAGGCGTTAATGGCGAGCAGCAGGCAGAAATCGCACTTCCTCCTTTTCCCCCAGGAAGAGTAAAAATACTCCTCATACTATTTTTCACCAGTATATTTATCGGAGGAGGAATACGAAAGTTGCTGTGACTCAAATACAGAATACGTAGGACTACACTTGTTCATATCTGCATCGGAGGCTCCGTTAGTGGTGTCTGTCGCAGCTACTGTCAAAAATGACCTGACAATCTTTTTTTTTTACAATCGAACTCCATGATGACGGATGCCACAGTGTGGCGTCTGTCTGAGGAGTCCGTTAATGTATACAGTATTTGGGTATGCTGTTATTTTCGTTGTTCTGTTCATCTAATGGCGCAGAACAACAGAAATAAATAGCGTTGGTGTGAACGAGGTTTAAGTGATGGGTATGCAGGGAACCATTATTAATCTAAATAACATCAGGTTGTTATAACAAAGTGATAAAGTGTCCAGTCAAGTATAGTGGATCCTCCCTGTACTTTATCACCTGGCTGAAATAGCCTGCATTCACTACACACGTCAGTTTACGATGTATGTGGCGCAGGGTGTGATGTGTGTGTTGCAGTGTAGTGTGTGATGCGATGGTCACCCACACTGCACTATAAACATCACAAAATGCACTACATACATCACACACACTCACAGATGGATGCACAGAACAAGGTGACAAAGCAGCGTGTAATCTATCTTTATTGTCCTGGCCCTGTTTAGCGTCTGGGTCCTTGCCCAGCGTGCCCCGCTCTCTTTAGTACAATGACCCTCGGACCGGCGTTACTGCGACCCCTGGGAGTCGAATTTGGTGTTATCGCTCTCACCTTCTTTCATACTGGTCTATGGAAGTTCTACATAGCGCTTCGTAGCCCATGGTCATGTGGAAATCGACTCCTGCTCAAACTTTCAAAACTCAGGCCAGAGCTATGGAAGTCATCCCGGGCTTGAAAATGAACTTGGCCTGCCAGCCCTCTTGCATGCCGCATCAACGAGGTGATGAGTGCCACTGCCTAGCCCATGGTCATCTCGAAACCGACCCCTGATCAAAGTGGGCAAATTGAGTCCAGAGCTATAAAAGCAATCTCTGGGCAGTGGGTCGGCATCTGATCCTCCCATAACAGTCTCAGCATGTATTCCATTGATTAATCCAATGACTAATTGACTACTCTAAGAAAAAAATAATTAAAATGAATGATTAAGAGGGGGTGTGACCAGCAGCCGGCATGAGAGCACGCGCTTGAGTGCAGCTCCGATATCCCTCGTCTATCCTGCATCACCCTGACATCCCGATGGCATGGAAGGCATCGCGCTGCATTCCGGTGACGAGCCTGTGAGATCTAGCCCCCTGGATCTCACAGGTCGGAAGCTGTATGAGTAATACACATAGTATTACTCATACAGCCAATGCATTCCAATACAGAAGTATCGGAATGCATTGTAAAGGGGATTAGACCCCCAAAAGGTGAAGTCCCAAAGTGGGACAACAAATAAAGTGAAAAAAAAAGTTGAAAAAAATAAAGGTTTCCCCCCCAAAAAAAAGTAAAGTAAAAATAAACAAAAACGTCATTTTCCCCAAATAAAGTTAAAAAAAATGGGTAAAAAATAGGGGAGAATAAAAAAGTATACATATTAGGGATCGCCATATCCGTATCGACCAGCTCTATAAAAATATCACATGACCTAACCCCTTAGATGAACATCGTAAAAAAATAAAAATAAAAACTGTGCAAAATAAACCATTTTTTGTCACCTTACATCACAAAAAGTGTAATAGCAAGCAATCAAAAAGTCATATGCACCCAAAAATAGTGCCAATCAAGCCGTCATCGCATTCCGCAAAAAATGAGACCCTACCTAAGATAATGGCCCAAAAACTGAAAAAACTATGGCTCTCAGAATATGGAGACACTAAAACATGATTTTTTTTTTTTTTTTAAATGCTATTATTTTGTAACGAGGTTAGGGAAGAAAAGGAGAGGGTTAATCCTGTAGAAGGAGATATGCGATATACACGCAGGACACCAGAGTGGAGGAAAAAGTGTATAATAAATAATAAATAGTTTAGGGTCCAGAGGACACTGACCAGTAAGATGCTGGGACAGAAGCAGGGCAGCCTAGGTGATGAACTATAAGCAAAGGTACAATATAGTGGTAATGCAGTGAGAAGAGAAGAAAAAAATCACCAAGTGGCGCCTGACTGCTATTAAAATGAATGTATATATGTCTATAAGACCTACACCAAGGTATAAGAGCTAAAAATAAGTAAATACCCCTTACCATTATAAAAATGGGGGGCACATTTTAGTGTTCGGTAACCATATGATAAAACCATATAATATCTGGTAAATAATATCAAATGGAGAACGTATAAACAGTGACATGCACCACACTCACTTCACCAGGGAGGGGTGCAGTGGGATAAACTCAAGACACCCAAAACAGCCACCTCCCTCGCTTGTAGAGTAGCTGGAAGATACGGCAGTCCACTACTTTGAACTCCTGATGAAGGGGACCCATTAAGAGGCCCCAAAACACGTTGAGTCACTCACTCCCTTACCCTGGCTTTGGAATAAAAAGAAAAAAAGAAAGAACAAGAACTCCTGAGTGATCATTGTTCGTTTCTGAGACTCTACGGGCGACCCAGGCGCTGGAGGTGTGATGTGGGTGTCTTGAGCTTTATCCTACATTACCCTCCTGGGTGAAGTGAGTCACTAAAATTTAGATTTTATATCTGCATATTATTGTTTCTACCATTGTTTTATCATATATGAATTGATCCTGAGAATATATACATCTTGTGAGTGTGTAAGTATTGCGACTCCACTTGCGTACATCCAACGACTTAAGCCTTTGGGCTATATACTATCCCAATCCTAGACACTAGGGAATTTGGCGCCTTCTCTGTGGTCCTTTTTAGCGTCTTCACGCAACATCACTCTTTTCTTCCAATCACCTACCCGGAGGGCATCAGGGTTAGGTTGAGACCATTGGCAGCCTGCCCTTCTCTGCTCTACTAATATAATAATATTTTTCAAATAATAATATTTTTGTCATAATTTTTTCCAAATTGAGTTGCACTTCTTCTGCCTTCCCTGTGGCGCCCTGCGAAGTTATCCCTGGACCCTCGATCTGAAGGCCCAGCGACTAACCCTCTTTTTTCTTCCCTTGTCTCTGTCCTGCTGAAAGATCAGAGTTGGCACCTGCAGCCGATGTCCATCAATCTTTCAGCTCACCCTCTTGTAAATAAGCCAAGCAGTCTGAGCCCCAAGTTCTGCAGCAGTCTCTTCTGCTTTTTGATGACTCTGTTAGCAGGGTTTCCCAGGGCCATCCACCTATCCCTGTCCCAGAAGTGGTAGAGATTGAGTGCACCGATGCCCAACCACTTATGTTTCAAGATGAGTACATGGGAGGACCATGGCAGCACGTCTTGGATGATGACGAAACACAGGTGCCAACTGCTGGAGCTTTCGAAAGTGTGCAGACCGACAAGGAGGGCAGGGGTGAAGACTGGGTAGAAGATGATGTGGAGGACGATGAGGTCCTCGACCACACATGGAATCAAGGTCATGCGAGTGACCTATGTAGTTCGGAGGTAGAGGCGGTGGTCGCACAGAGCCACCAGCACAGCAGACGAGGGAGCAGGGTGCAAAAGCGGAGCGGCCGTCCTCTAGACAGTACGCCTGCCACTGCCCACCGCAGCAAGGGACCGAGCACATCAAAGCCAGCTCCAAGGAGTTCCCTGACGTGGCAGTTCTTCAGACAATGTGCTGACAACATAACACGAGTGGTTTGCACGCTGTGCAATCAGAGCCTGAAGCAAGGCATAAACGTTCTCAACCTGAGCACAACCTGCATGACCAGGCATTTAAGTGCAAAGCACGAGCTGCAGTTGAGTAGACACCTCAAAACCAAGAAAGGTCTCTGGCTCCTCCTGCTTCCTCTTCTGCTGCAGTCGCGGCCTCCTAATCCAGCTCTGGAGTGACAGTGCCACCTGCCATCCCGCAAACAGAGGATCTGCCAGCAACACCAACACATGGGTCACCAAGCATCTCCACAATATCCCACGGAAGCGTTCAGCTCTCCATATCCAAAACGCTGGAGGGAAAGAGGATGTACCCCCCTACCCACCCGAGATCCCTAGGCCTGAATGCCAGCATTTCTAAATTACTGGCCTTTGAAATGCTGTCATTCCGTCTGGTGGAGACAGATTATTTTAACGGCCTTATGGCGGTGGCTGCCCCACAGTACATCGTGCCCAGCCGCCACTACCTTTCAAGGTGAGCCATTCCTTCCCTTCACAACCAAGTAGGGGACAAGATCAGGTGTGCAACGCCATCTGTGGCAAGGTGCACCTCACTACGGATACGTGGACCAGTAAGCACAGTCAGGGCCATTATATCTCCATAACAGCACACTGGGTAAATGCAGTGGTGGCTGGGCCTGAGGCGGATAGCAGTTTGGCGCATGTCCTTCCACCACTGAGGATTGCAAGGCACCTGTTGCTTCCTCCTCCTACTCTGCTTCCTCATCCTCTACCAGCTCCTGATCCGGTCAGCTTAACACCTTCACCACCAACTTCAGCACAGCCAAGGGTAAACGACAGCAGGCAGTTTTAAAACTTATCTGTTTGGGGGACAAACCCCACACCGCGCGAAGAGCTGTGGACGGGCCTTGAACAATAAGCGGTTGGTGCCAGTCAGCCTCAAGCCCGGCCTGGTGGTGTGCGATAATGTGCGAAATCTCATAGCAGCTCTGGGACTAGCCGGTTTGACGCACATCCCTTGCCTGGTGCATGTGCTGAATTTGGTGGTGCAGAGATTCCTTAAAAATTACCCCGATATATCAGAGCTGCTGCATAAAGTGCGGGCCGTCTGTGCGCGCTTTTGGCGTTCTCACCCTGCTGCTGTTCGCCTGTCAGCGCTGCAGCGTAACTTTGGCCTTCGCGCTCACCGCCTCATATGTGACTTGCCCACAAGGTGGAACTCCACCTTGCACATGCTGGCCAGAATGTGCGAGCAGCAGCAGGCGATAGTGGAGTTTCAGCTGCAGCACGTACGGGTAAGTCGCTCGGCAGAACAGCACCACTTCACCACCAATGACTGGGCCTCCATGCTAGACCTGTGTTCCTTGTTGCGCTGTTTCGAGTACTCCACCAACATGGCCAGTGCCGATAACGCCGTTCTCAGCGTTACCATACCACTTCTATGCCTCCTTGAAAAAACGCTCCTGGCGATGATGGAAGAGGATGTGGCACAGGAGGAGGAGAAGGAAGAGGGATCATTTTGTAGGGTTTCCGGTGAGTCATTCTCAAGTGGCTCCGGGGGTGGGTTCCTGCACTCACAAACCCAAGGTACACAATTGTCCAGCCAGGGCACAGTTCTGGAGCATGACGAGGTGGAGGATGAGGAGGAGGAACCATGTTCACAGCAGGGTGGCACCCAGACCAGCTCATGGCCATCACTGGTGCGTGGACGGGGGGATACAGAGGACACAGACGATACACCTCCCACAGAGGCACACATAAGCGATTACATTCTGCAGTGTCTCCGCAACGACCGCCGAGTTGCCCACATTCTAACTTGTGCTGATTACTGCTGCTGGATCCCCGTTACAAGGACAATGTACCATCCTTAATTCCCTCACTGGAGCATTATCGTAAGATGCGCGAGTACAAGCGCACGCTGGTAGACGCGCTGCTGGTGGCATTCCCATCTGACAGCGGGGGCACAGTCGAAGCACAAGTGAAGACAGAGGACGAGGAAGAGGTCGCCAACGCAGCTGGGGCACCGCCAGCACCTCAGAAGGCAGGGTTAGCATGGCCGAAATGTGGAAAAGCTTTGTCAGCACGCCACAACAACCAGCGCTACCAGCTGATATGGAACATCTTAGCAGGAGGCAGCATTTCACCAACATGGTGGAGCAGTATGTGTGCACACGCCTACACGTACTGAATGACGGGTCTGCCCCCTTCAACTTCTGGGTCTCCAAATTGGGCACTTGGCCTGAGCTTGCCCTTTACGCCTTGGAGGTGCTGGCCTGCCCTGCAGCCAGTGTATTATCTGAACGTGTGTTTAGCACGGCAGGGGGCGTCATCACAGACAAGCGCAGCCGCATGTACACAGCCAATGTGGACAAGCTCACGTTCATTAATATGAGCCAGGCAAGGATCCCACAGGACTTGTGCGTACCGTATCTCGTCCTCCTCCACCGCCGCTTCCACCTACATCGCTACGTCCACCACCTCCTAGTAGGCCGTTTATGAATAAAAAATAAATTGTCATTAACATTTTAGGGTGAAATTCACCAATTTTTGGGTGTATAGTACCACTGCTATACCTAGTAGGCCAGTTAACAAAAAAAAATAAAAATTGTCAGTTACATTTTCTGGTGAAATTCCGCAATTTTTTTGTGTGATGTACCACTGCTATACCTATTAGACCGGTAAAAAAAAAACAAAAAAAACATTTGTCAGTTGCATTTTATGGTCTAATTCACCAATTTTTGGGTGTAATATACCCCTCCTCTACCTAGTTGACAGCTTAATAAATTTCAATAATTTTTATTTTACATTTTCGGGTGACAATAAACAATTGTTTTCTGTCATAGACCCCTGCTCTACCAAGCAGACACGTTAATTAATTTCTGTCGTTTTTCGGTTACATTCTTGGGTTGACATTATACAATTTTAGACTGAATAAATCCCTGCTCTGCATAGGTGACAGGGAATACAATTTCAGAAATTCTTCTTTAATTGATGCGCGCCACCTCCTTTGATTCAATGCTTAAACTTAAACAAGTTGTACCACATTTAAGCTTCAATACTTTGTCCCACATTTTCGCTATACTCTTTTGGTCAACATTTGCGCCTCAATAGTTTTTCCCACAATTCCGCTTGACTCTTTTGGCCCACATTTGGGCTTCTGTAATTTGTCCCACATTTGCGCCTCAATAGCTTTTACTTTTTTAACAAAGTACATTTTAAAACAAAAAGCAGTGTAGGCTACCTCCTCCTCCTCCACCGCCACATCCACAGCCTCCTCAACCTCCTACTCCATATGGACCTGGTCTTCCTAGATCAAGTTTATTAATTTTTATTTTTATGTATTTTATGTTATTTCAAGTCATTTCCCTATCCACATTTGTTTGCAGAGCACATGCCATGCTCTTAACCACATTTTGACATTTGCAGCCCTCTAGCCCTTTCCATGAAATTTTTACAGCCATTTTAGGCTAGGTCTACACGACGACATTTGTCGCGCGACATTTTGTTGCACCAATGTCGCGCGACAATTTTTATAATGGCAGTCTATGGTGTCGCACTGCAACATGCGACATGCTGCGACTGCGACGCGACAGTCGCAGAAAATCCATTCAAGATGGATTTTTCTGCGACTGTCGCGTCGCAGTCGCAACATGTCGCATGTTGCAGTGCGACACCGTAGACTGCCATTATAAATATTGTCGCGCGACATTAGTGCAACAAAATGTCGCGCGACAACTGTTGCGCCCTATCTGTCGCGCGACTTTTTGTCGCGCGACAAATGTCGTCGTGTAGACCTAGCCTTAGTGCTCAAAAGTTCGGGTCCCCATTGACTACAATGGGATTCGGGTTCCGGGTCAAGTTCGGGTCCCGAACTTCAACTTTTTTCCGAAGTTCAGCTGAATCCGAACCCGTCGAACCCGAACATCCGGGTGTCCGCCCAACTCTAGTTATAATATTAAACATGCAGAGATTAGAAAAATTCTATCCAAACATGGGATATTACTGAAAAAAGATCCCATTATAGGGGGAAACATCCCAAAAGCCCCCAATCTAACATTCCGAAGAGTAAAAAAACGCTCAAAGACATCTTGGCTCCATCTTGTCCAAAATTAAAAAAGCATTGTGATGGACAACTAGTCTTAGGGAAAAATAAAATTGACCGCAGAGTAGGCGCTTATGAGTGCGGTATAAGAAGATGCAAGTGCTGTACCATAATCACCAATAACAAGAAAGAATTGACATTAGCCACACTTGAGGAGCCTATTTCATTAAGACACGGCATGAACTGCAACACTTCCAATGTAATCTATCTGTTACAATATCCCTGCAACATGTACTATGTAGGTTGAACCACACAGACATTATGGGAACGTATGAATGAGCACAGATCCAATATAAAACGAAAAGTCACTACTCATAGTGTGTACCGTCATTTCACAATATACCACAGGGGTGATCCCACCTCACTTAGGAGTGTGGCGCCCATTCCAGAGGGGTCACCCTAACAGACACTCTGTAGTAAGGAGATGCACTGGATCTACAAACTCAATGCATTGGTTCCGTTCGGATTGAACGAATCATAGGAATACGTAAATTAGTAACAAAAGGATCGAAATAATACACCCACTCTGCATAACCACTTAGCACAGATTTTACTTGTTTATTAGAGAATATTATCCACTCGAGATTTTATATTAATTTCATGTTTTTTGTTGTATATACTGTACCTTTTACTCCTAAATCCAGCAATCTTATTTGACTATTATAAGTATCTGACCATGTTTATCTGATAGTCCGATTATAGCATATGATATTTTACCAGCTAATAGCCTTATGCATAATGTCTAGACTGTATATACATATGTATAGATAGATAGATATTATAAATATATTTTAACTACATATTTTTTACTAATATATTGGGATGAACACACAAATTTCTTAATTTTTTTTCATTATTGTTACTATCATATATTGTTTTTAATATCTAACCCCTCTGAGATCCACACACATATATATGGGTATAGATATATGTATATATACTGTATTTTCCTGCATATAAGACTACTTTTTAACACATGAAAATCTTCTCAAAAGTAGTGGGTCGTCTTATTTGCCGGTATACGGCGTGCTGAAACTTACTTCCTAGTCGGACTGGAGAAGCTGCCCTTCTCCAGCTTCAGGGACAGGCGCCCTCTAGCTGAGCCACCATGCGCTGCATCCCGGCCAGCCGCTCCTGAAGCAGCCCCCTCTCCCTGCTCTCAGTGGTTTTCTCATGCCGGCAGTATCACATTGTGTACTACTGCTCAGATCGTCTTGAAGACAGGGAGGGCTGGGCAGGCAGGGAGAGCTGACCCACCCAGTCCAAGCAGGCTTTCTATGCAGTGTGCACAGAAAATACCGGTACATCGCTTGCCGTGATTGGCTGGTTGTTTAATACTGGGTTGGATTGGCGATTCTGAGGGAAAGCAGGTAGAAGCAGGAGCATCTGCACTTCAGCCAATTCTAATGTTGGAATGGCGAATCTCTAATGAAGTTTGGTGTGCATCTTAGCTGTGGTGAAAACACAGAGTCTATCTGGGGGCAGATACATGTGGTGGTGAATACAGTACAGCACCAGTACCAGTATCTGTACCGGTTCATACAGTACAGCACCAGTACAGTATAGAAATGGCTAACAGTTGAGACCCCATCATGGCTTTACCAGCAAGAAAAAAGAAATATGAAGCCAGTTTCAAACTTAAAGTTGTAAACTTTGCCATGGAACATAATAACTGTGCTGCTGCAATACAATATGTAGTAACAGAAAAGATGTTTCGGGGCTGGAAAGCAAATGAATAAGCATTAAAAAGTATTTTCTAGGGGTAGGTGCGCATTAAGAAGAGGCAGACATGGTGAATGAGCATCGCCAAAACGGTTATGTAGTGACACGAAATAAAATACGGTACGTTTGTTTGCACTTCAGCAAGCCAAATCTAACCCAGATCGCAGCAGCAGATTTAAAGTCACTGTATCCTGGTGTACTAGATTCTTGTAAAGGCATAATATGGTTTTGGTGCTTTCGCACACTTTTTCACAGGATCTCCAGCCACATGGCTACAAATAGGCCCCATAAATTTGTTTGTTCCTTAATTTATTTGCTTTTTATATGTACCTGCTCCTGAGGAAAGGAAATATGGTCCCCGAAACGCGTTGAGCCACAAATTCTTTGATTAAATAAAGGGATTGATCAGAAACCATCAGACGTGTGCTGCCATCAATTCTTTAACATCTCTACATGCGATCCTGGCCAGGGGGGTTAAAAGTCATTGGTGTCTTGAGTTTATCCTCTGACTACCCCCTAGCAAAGTGAGTGCATACAGATTTTATCTTACTTTACCTTATTTTAAACCATTTTTACAATTTTAGTAATGTTTTTATTGCATATGCTAATGCTCTTGTCTAACTGACTATGCTGTATATCAATCATTCCATTGGTGACTGGGAGTCCCTATGTCCCATAGACACCGATTATCTGTCCTGAATGAGTTATCTCCAATTACATCTCTAACTCTAATATTTAAGATATATAACTTATGGAGTGGCGCTTTTTACCTTCTCTTTTTTGTGGACACTTACCCTCTGTCTGGTGAAATTGTATCACAACACGTTGGTTCTTTGCCACACCTTCTATAATACCATTGATTAGGTGTTTGGTCCTTTAAAACACTCTCCTATGAGCAGACTTCCCTTCCTCTCACTATAGAGATTTTTTTCCTTCCATCTCCCTCCACCTGAACCCACCCCACCACTGTCGGCACCCCTTTATTCCATTCCCTCTGGGGGTTTCATGATCCCCTAGGATAAAAAAAAAAAAGATGTCCTTCTCTTTTTTCTTTGTTTTTACTGTTTCTATGTGAAGCCCAGGTAGAAACATCTTTCCTGAAATGCTTCACCACCCCAGCGGACAGAGCCTGCATTTGTCACCACGTGGTCTCGCAGGACAAAATGGGGCCCGAAGAATGTCTCCAGAGGCTACACTAGGGCTTTGACCCCCTGAATAACATCTCGATAGGTAACTATTTTATGCTTCTATTTCCCTTTGCTCCTTCATCTTATATAGTACATGTGTCATCTCAGGATTGAGATATTTTACTGCCGACTAAACAACTCAACAATTTCCCCAATTTCTTTTAAATCAACAGTAGACGTAAGCTTTCTAAAATGTATTTCTCTTTCTTTTAGTCTTTCCCCCAGCTTGGGTGGAACAGTTTGACAGAAAGATGGCTGAATTTGTGAAAGGCATAAAAGATTGTGTCGCAAGTAAGTGACTAAAGATTCTTATAAAACAACTAACCATGTTTGATTCCTTCCATTAGGTCATCCACAGGTGGAATGCAGACATCCATGTGGTGAGTAATGTTTTTAGATGGGACAATTTGATGAGTGGCCTCCATTACATACATGGTGGGGTCATCATTTACCTCAGACATTAGACCCCTCTCTCTATTTCTCCCCCCTAGGGATTCAAAAAGCTGCCCGTACCTTTTCATGCAGCCGATGTGCTGAGGACTGCAAGATCCCTGTGACCTGTCCCCGTCAGATCATTTCTACCACTAGTTTGTGAACCTCTTATAAATCTGTTAGTTCACGGCTGCAATGTCATTGACCAGGGTTTCCCCTTCTTTCATTTCAGTTGAGGACAGGAAGGTGGAAGAGCTGGAAGAAACCATCATCCCCTGCATGGCGTCCTTTATCCTTCCATAGGGAAGGGACATATAGGGATATCAAAACTATAAATTAGGGATAGCGATCCCAAGCAAAAATAATTACAGATTCTAAAGTCTCTAACTACATTTACTTAGAGAGAGAGTATTATTAAAGCGAAGTGGTAAGCCACAGCAACATAATAGCTCTATGTCAGCAATATATTGATACCTATTCATGTTAACTCTCACTCTATAGCAACTGAGGGATATGAACTAAATATCCCACAGGGATTTCCCACCTATAGATTATATGTGGAGAATTTTCAGCAACTAATATACACACAACTGCGTCCCATGACCACTTTATTTTAATCAAATTATTGTTTGGTTGTTTCTCTTAGGAAAAATACTAAATGTTAAGTTTTAAAAGTAAAAAAGACCAGAAACAGGAATAAGATAGCCCTGATAGGGCTATTGTACCAAGTATTATTGACTAATCCTGGGTCCTAAGTGGACATTTTGATCATTAAAATATGGAGGTGTACCTTTCCCTTTTCAAAGCCCCAATAAAGAGATAATATCCCATTGGATGAATCAAAAGTATAAAACAAACCAGCGACCACCAAAAAATCCCCTCTCACTATTATTTCTATCAAAAGATAATTATTCTCCCCCTGAGACAAGGGCTACACAGTGTTCAGCAAACCTTATTACTGGATAATGGCAGGTTTTCTAAACCAGAAATTAAATCTGGAAAATGTATGAGTATAAGCTACTCCGGTCTTCTCTAATACCAATATCCCGTTGAATAAAACTGATATCAATATCGCTTTCAGGAATTTAAATAAAATCTACAGTCAACATATAAGATTTTGGTGGGAGCTAACTAGCTAGCCTAAACACATATATTCAACAGGGTATTGTATATAGAGGTCTCCAGATCCTTTTAAGACCAAATTCACATCTTGAGGATATTGATTTTGTCAAGGGCTGGGAACGGCTTCTGACAGAGTGTTCTCTGAGACTTTTAAAATATCTAGCAGAATACGAAAAAAGCTTTTTTTCAAAAATTAGATCAACAATTGGAAAAGGAGATTGAGGAAATACGAGAATTTAACCAATACCCAAAATTTATAAATCTTGAACTTAAAATTAAGAAAAATATTGATCAACTGCAAAACGAGATCAAAGAACGGAAGAACCTTAAATATATCAGGGATCGACTAGATTTTGAAAGTGATCGCGTGTACATCTGGAAAAATAGAATTAACATCAGAAATACATCTCAAAGATATACAGAAAATTCTGACACTGAAACCTCTGGTACAGAGAGTTCAGTGCAGAGTATAACAGGGAGAGGGAAGGTAAAGGTTTGCATAAAAAGGAAAACTAAAAAGAGGAGGCAGGCATTTACTGGGTTTAACCTCTTTAGAACACATGACGTACCGGTACGGCATGTTGTCCCGGTACTGCTGGAACATGATGGTGGGGGGGCTCTTATTACTGGCACATTTTTGGGGGGCATCTTACTAGCACATGATTGGGGGCATCTATGGGGGCACTTTTTACTGGCAGATAATTGGGAGGCACTATAGGGGCATCTACTGAGGCTAAAAAGAAGGGGTATTTTATATGGGGGGTTCTGTATAGGGGCATTTTATACTGGGACACATTATGGTGGGTACTATGGGGAAGGGGGGGAGCACTATGGGGTCATCTATGGGGGCACTGAGAAGGGGTATTTTATATTGGCACATTATGGGAACACTAGCTCAACTGGGGGCATTACAAAGGGGTATGTTTTGCACATTATAAGGACAATTATTTCTACTGGGGGGCATTATGGTGGGCTTTATTACTCCCCCATGGTATGACTCCCTAGTAGCAGCACCAGCCTCTCCCTGCTCTGCTATCCCTCTGCCCCTTCTCCAAATCCTTATTATGAAATCTTTCTCATTAGTATAAAGCACACATACACAGGGCCGGTGCAAGGATTTTTCACCAAATTTATTGTTCTACATGTCTTTGATTAAAAAAAAAATGTTTGGGCAAAAAAAAAAATGGTTTGGGTAAAAGTTATAGCGTTTACACACTATGGTACAAAAATGTGAATTTCCGCTTTTTGAAACAGCTCTGACTTTCTGAGCACCTGTCATGTTTCCTGAGGTTCTACAATGCCCAAACAGTAGAAAAACCCCACAAATGACCCCATTTCTGAAAGTAGACACCCTAAGGCACGGGTGTCAAACACAAGGCCCGCGGGCCGAATCCGGCCCGCCAGACCTTGTCATGTGGCCCGCGTAGCCGCCGCCGGCCGCCAGCCTTCACCTTTTTATTATCATTATCACTTACACCCGATACAGGAGCCGGGAGGATCAGCTGTGAGGGAGGCGGTACTTACATCTACAATCGCTCGCCGAGAGGAGGGAGGAGGCAGGCTGGGAGGATGGGCGCTGGCAGTGTGAGTCATACGTCACGCGCCTGCGCCGCCCACTTTATGAATGAAGCAGGTGGCGTGGGCGCATGTTGTATGACTCACACTGCCAGCGCCTGTCCTCCCGGCCTGCCTCCTCCCTCCTCTCGGAAAGCGCTTGTAGATGTAAGTACCGCCTCCCTCACAGCTGATCCTCCCGGCTCCTGTATCGAGTGTAAGTGATAATGATAATAAAAAGGTGAAGGCTGGTGATTGTGAAACTTGAAAGGGGGGAAAGACCGTATGTGAATGGCTACTGGGCTGGCGCTGCTGAAAGGGGTTAATTATAACTACTGTGGGAGCAAAGGGGGGAATAATTAGCTACACTGAAGAGGGGACTGAAAGGGGTTAATAAATACTGTGAATGGGGGACTGCTGAAAAAGGGGTTAATAACTACTGTGAAGCCCCTTCACAGTAGTTAACCCCTTTCAGCAGTCTTCACAGTATTTATTAAACTCAGCAGTCCCCCTTCAGTGAAGGGGGGACTGCTGGGGTTAATAACTACTGTGAAGGGGGACTGCTGAAAGGGGGAAATAACTATGAAGAGGGGGCTGCTGAAAGGGGTTAATAACTACTGTGAAGGGGGACTGCTGAAAGGGGTTAATAACTACTGTGAAGGGGGCTGCTGAAAGGGGTTAATAACTACTGTGAAGCCCCTTCATTAATCTCTTTCAGCAGTCTCTCCTTAACAGTATTTATTAACCCCTTTCAGTCCCCTCTTCAGTGTAGTTATTTATTCCCTCTTTTGCTCCCACAGTAGTTATAATTAACCCCTTTCAGCAGTCCCAGCAGGGGACTGCTAAAAGGGGTTAATAACTACTAGGGGGGGGGGGGCTTGGGGGGTGACACCATTTTCTACTGCACCGGGTGACACCAGCCCTAGCAACGCCACTGTCAGCGCTCCTTATGCGATTATATACATACGGTAACCATTAACTATTAGAGATACGATTATACAGTGAGTGGACACATAGTCCTACAGATACAACCGGCCCTTTGAGGGTGACCAAACTGCTGATGCGACCCCCGATGCATTTGATTGTGACACCCCTGCCCTAAGGTAATCGCTGATGGGCATAGTGAGTTCATAGAACTTTTTATTTTTTGTCACAAGTTAGCGGAAAACGATGTTTTTTTTATTTATTTATTTTTCCTTACAAAGTCTCATATTCCACTAACTTGCGACAAAAAATTAAAAATTCTAGGAACTCGCCATGCCCCTCACGGAATACCTTGGGGTATCTTCTTTCCAAAATGGGGTCACTTGTGGCGTAGTTATACTGCCCTGGCAATTTAGGGGCCCATATGTGTGAGAAGTAGTTTGCAATCAAAATCTGTAAAAAATTGCCTGTGAAATCCGAAAGGTGCACTTTGGAATATGTGCCCCTTTGCCCACCTTGGCTGCAAAAAAAGAGTCACACATCTGGTATCGCCGTACTCAGGAGAAGTTGGGGAATGTGTTTTGGGGTGTCATTTTACATATAACCATGCTGGGTGAGAGAAATATCTTGGCAAAAGACAACTTTTCCCATTTTTTTATACAAAGTTGGCATTTGACCAAGATATTTTTCTCACCCAGCATGGGTATATGTAAAATGACACCCCAAAACACATTCCCCAACTTCTCCTGAGTACGGCGATACCAGATGTGTGACACTTTTGCGCATCTAGGCTGCAAAAGTGCCCAAATTCCTTTTAGGAGGGCATTTTTAGACATTTGGATCCCAGACTTCTTCTGGCTCTTTAGGGCCCCTAAAAAGCCAGGGCAGTATAAATACCCCACATGTGACCCCACTTTGGAAAGAAGACACCCCAAGGTATTCAATGAGGGGCATGGCGAGTTCATAGAAATGTATTTTTTTGGCATAAGTTAGCAGAATTTTTTTTTTTTTTTAAGTCTCACTTTCTGCTAACTTAGGACAAAAATTTTAATCTTTCATGGACTCAATATGCCCCTCAGCGAATACCTTGGGGTGTCTTCTTTCCAAAATGGGGTCAGTTGTGGGGTGTTTGTACTGTCCTGGCATTTGAGAGTCTCCACAATCATTACATGTATGGCCAGCATTAGGAGTTTCTGCTATTCTCCTTATATTGAGCATACAGGTAATGATATTTATTTTTTCCGTTCAGCCTCTGGGCTGAAAGAAAAAAATGAACGGCACAGATTTCTTCATTCGCATCGATCAATGTGGATGAAAAAATCTCTGCCCAAAAAAAAAAAAGGAGGGGAAAGGCGTCTGCCAGGACATAGGAGCTCCACCCAACATCCAAACCCACTTAGCTCGTATGCCCTGGCAAACCCGATTTCTCCATTCACATCAATCGATGTGGATGAATAAATCATTGCCGGGATTTTTTATTTATTTTTTTACATACAAAGTGTTTGCCAAAGCATAGGAACGCCGCCTCCTCCTCAGCTCGTATGCCTTGGCAAACGTATCTGTTACTGCAGAGTAGAAATCTCGTCTTGCAGCGCCACATACACCGACTTGCGTGTAATCTGACAGCAGCGCAATGCTTCTGTCAGAATGCACATCAGTGCTGCAGCTAGTCGATCGGTTGGTCCACATGGAAGGTAAAAAAAGAAAAAACCAGGCCGCAACGCAATAATTTTATTAACTTTGGAACAGAACATATAAACTTTAACTTTTTGAACTAAACATTAACCTTTTTGCTTACTGGTGTTTTTTTTTTTTTTTTTTACCTTTATAGAACAAACCTCTCCTTCCCCATGGGTCAATGTGCAAAGCGCAAATCGCCCAAAGATGTGGTGAAGTGCATTATGCACTTTGTCCCAGGTGAAAGGAGACGTTTGCAGCAGCTGTGTGAGTGAATGGGCCCTAATAGCCCTGTGTTCCTGTCCTGGTGAGATGATCCCTATGCTAGGTGTACCTGTGTGTGGTACTTCCGGAAACACTCCCCTAAGCATAGGGCAGGGTGGTCAGGACAGAAATAGCGGGTGTCACGCCTTATTCCACTCCTGCTACAGACACAACATTTTTTTCGGGGTGGCGGTCGGTTTGAGGTACCAGGAACGACACTGGGGAAATGTCGCTCGTGTAGACGGCTAACTACACTGGTGGATGGGGCCACGGAACCTCCTGGGTACAGGAGGTTCGCGATGATCTCTTCCTGAAATTTGAGGAAGGATCCAGTTCTCCCAGCCTTACTGTAGAGAACAAAACTATTATACAGAGCCAATTGAATTAAATATACAGACACCTTCTTATACCAGCGTCTGGTTCTGCGGGAAACTAAATACGGAGACAACATCTGGTCATTGAAGTCCACCCCTCCCATGTGAAGGTTATAGTCGTGGACTGAGAGGGGCTTTTAAATGACACGGGTTGCTCGCTCAATTTGTATTGTCGTGTCTGCGTGAATGGAGGAGAGCATGTAAACGTCACGCTTGTCTCTCCATTTCACCGCAAGCAGTTCTTCGTTACACAGTGCGGCCCTCTGCCCCCTTGCAAGACAGGTACTAACGAGCCGTTGGGGGAAGCCCGCGCGACTAGTTCGCGCGGTACCCCAGGCGCCAATCCGTTCTAGAAACAAATGCCTAAAGAGGGCCACACTTGTGTAGAAATTGTCCACATAAAGATGGTACCCCTTGCCGAATAAGGGTGACACCAAGTCCCAGACTGTCTTCCCACTGCTCCCCAGGTAGTCAGGGCAACCGACCGGCTCCAGGGTCTGATCTTTTCCCTCATAGACACGAAATTTGTGGGTATAGCCTGTGGCCCTTTCACAGAGCTTATACAATTTGACCCCATACCGGGCGCGCTTGCTTGGGATGTATTGTTTGAAGCCAAGGCGCCCGGTAAAATGTATCAGGGACTCGTCTCCGCAGATGTTTTGCTCTGGGGTATACAAATCTGCAAATTTCAGGTTGAAATGGTCTATGAGGGGCCGAATTTTGTGGAGCCGGTCAAAAGCAGGGTGGCCTCTGGGACGGGATGTGGTGTTGTCGCTAAAGTGCAGGAAACGCAGGATGGTCTCAAATCGTGTCCTGGACATAGCAGCAGAGAACATGGGCATGTGATGAATTGGGTTCGTGAACCAATATGACCGCAATTCATGCTTTTTGGTTAGACCCATATTGAGTAGAAGACCCAGAAATATTTTAAATTCGGAAACTTGGACTGGTTTCCACCGGAAAGGCTGGGCATAAAAGCTTCCCGGGTTGGCGGTTATAAATTGTGTGTGCATACCGGTTTGTCTCTGCCACAACTAAGTCTAGGAGCTCCGCAGTCAAGAACAGCTCAAAAAATCCCAGGGCCGAAACGATCTGAGCTGTCTCAACCCGAACTCCAGACTGGGCGGAAAAAGGGAAAACTACAGGTGCGGCTGAAGTTGGGGACTGCCAATCAGGGTTTGCCAGCACCTCAGGGATTCTAGGGGCTCTACGGGCACGTCTTTGCGGTGGCTGCGACGGGGTCACTACTGCACGTGCCACCATACCAGCTTCAACTGCCCTTCTGGTGCTCGCTACTTCACCATGTTCTACGGCAGTGCTGGTACTAGGTCCAGGAAGGGCTGCGCTGCTGATGTATGCCTCACCACGTAATCCGACAGCACCAGCTCCACTCTGCTGCTCTTGAAGCGGATCCTGCGCAACCTGCGGTCTAGCGACACGGGGCCGGGTATGCCTGGTGCTATCAGGGACCTCAGCCTCCTCGTCTGAACTTTGGGTCAGAGAGCCACTGCTTTCTACAGGTTTGTATTCTGACCCGCTAGATTCATCAGATGAGGGTTCCCATTCCTCATCCGACTGGGTCAGAAGCCTGTAGGCCTCTTCAGAAGAATACCCCCTGTTTGACATGTGGGCAACTAAATTTAGGGGTATTCCCTGAGACTACCCAAGAAAAAAAAGCAAGCCTGTCTTACAAATGGGAGGCTAGCGAAGTACCGGAGGCCGCTGCGGTTGATAACAAATATCAAAACTGATTTTTTTATCGCCGCAGCGCGTGTAAAGTGAATGTGCAGCGATCAAAAAAATATATTTTTTGTCACTGCGGTGGGGGGGGCATGGGTGAACGCACGTGTGGGCGATCGATCAGGCCTGATCGGGCAAACACTGCGTTTTGGGTGGAGGGCGAACCTAAAGTGACACTAATACAATTATAGATCTGACCGTGATCAGTTTTGATCACTTCCAGATACTATAAAAGTACAAATGCTGATTAGTGATACGCTAAACAGCGAATCAGTGACTGCGGTGCGGTGGGCTGGCCGCTAACCGATCCCTAAAATACCTAACCAAGGGGCCTAAACTATACCTAAAACCTAACGGTCAATACCAGTGGAAAAAAAAAGTGACAGTTTGCACTGATCACTTTTTTCCTTTCACTAGTGATTGACAGGGGCGAACAAAGGGGTGATCAAAGGGTTAATTGGGGTTCAGGGGGGTGATCTGGGGCTAGTATGTGGTGTTGGTGTACTCACTGTGTAGCCTGCTCCTCTGCTGGATCCAACCGATGAAAAGGACCAGCAGAGGTGCAGGCCAGCCTTATAACAGATCATATTTACAAATATGATCTGCTATGTGGCTTCTGATTGGTTTTTTTAAAAATCAGCAACCTGCCAGCCGCGATCTTTGGCCGGCAGGTTGCTGACGAAATACTCCTTGACGAAATGCCGGCCCGCGATGCGCATGCGCTGGCCGGCTGTGACCGAAATCTCGCGTCTCGCGAGATGACGCGCCGATGCGTCCAGGAGGAGTAAATCAACCACCTCCCGGACGCATCCGTGCGTACAGCGGTCGGGAGGTGGTTAAACTGTAGTCGTTCTGGGACTATAGTGTCCTTTTAGGCTCCATTCACACATCCGCAATTTCGTTCTGCATTTTGCGGAACGGAATTGCGGACCCATTCATTCCTGTGGGGCAGCACGATGTGGGTCCGCACTTCCGGGTCCGCACTTCCATTCCGCAAAAAAATAGAACATGTCCTATTCTTGTCCGCAATTGCGGACAAGAACAGGCATATTCTATTAGTGCCGGCAATGTGCGGTCCGCAAAATGCTTTCCGTGTTTTGCGGATCCGCGGATTCTTGTATCCGCAAAACACGTTGCAGACGTGTGAATGGAGCCTAAATGTGAGGTAAATTAGTTTACAATGTAGTATTAATAACTAAACAATTAAATAATAAATATATTGCATTGTCTACTTACCACCAGGACAATAAGATGATCTGGTCTCTGGCTGCAGTCTGGCTCTGGGGACTCCCTTGTCACTCTCTTCTCCCCCCCCCCCCCTCCCTCCCTTGTCACTCTCTTCTCCCCCCCCTCCCTTGTCACTCTCTTCTCCCCCTCCCTTGTCACTCTATTCTCCCCCCTCCCTTGTCACTCTCTTCTCCCCCCCTCCCTCCCTTGTCACTCTCTTCTCCCCCCTCCCTTGTCACTCTATTCTCCCCCCCCCCCTCCCTTGTCACTCTCATCTCCCCCCTCCCTTGTCACTCTCTTCTCCCCCCTCCCTTGTCACTCTCTTCTCCCCCCTCCCTTGTCACTCTCTTCTCCCCCCCTCCCTTGTCACTCTCTTCTCCCCCTCCCTTGTCACTCTATTCTCCCCCCTCCCTTGTCACTCTCTTCTCCCCCCTCCCTCCCTCTCTTGTCACTCTATTCTCCCCCCCCTCCCTTGTCACTCTATTCTCCCCCCCTCCCTTGTCACTCTATTCTCCCCCCTCCCTTGTCACTCTCTTCTCCCCCCTCCCTCCCTTGTCACTCTCTTCTCCCCCTCCCTCCCTTGTCACTCTCTTCTCCCCCCCTCACTTGTCCACTCTCTTCTCCCCCCCCCCTCACTTGTCACTCTCTTCTCCCCCCCTCACTTGTCACTCTCTTCCCCCCCCCTCACTTGTCACTCCCCCCCCCCTCCATTGTCACTCTCTTCTCCCCCCTCCCTCCCTTGTCACTCTCTTCTCCCCCTCCCTTCCTTGTCACTCTATTCCCCCCCTCCCTCTATTGTCACTCTCTTCTCCCCCCCCCTCCCTTGTCACTACTCTTCTCCCCCCTCCCCTTGTCACTCTCTTCTCTCCCCCTCCCTTGTCACTCTCTTCTCCCCCCCTCCCTTATCACTCTCATTCCCCCCCCTCCCTTATCACTCTGCATTGACTCCCCCTTGTCACTCTCATTTACACCCTCCCTCCCTTGTCACTCTCATTTACTCCCCCCTCCCTTGTCACTCTCATTCACCTCCCCCCTCCCTTGTCACTCTCATTCACTCCCCCCCTCCCTTGTCACTCTCATTCCCCCCCCCCACTCCTTGTCACTCTCATTTACTCCCCCGCCTTGTCACTCTCTTATCCCCCCCTTGTCACTCTTTTCTCCCCCCCCTTCCTTGTCACTCTCTTCTCCCCCCTCCCTTGTCACTCTCTTCTCCCCCCTCTCTTTTGTCACTCTCTTCTCCCCTCCTCCCTTTTCCTCTCTCTCCCCCCTCTTTTGTCACTCTCTTCTCCCCCACTTCCTTGTCACTCTCTCTCCACCCCCTCCCTCCCTTGTCACTCTTTCCCCCCTCCCTCACTTGTCCTCTCTCTCCCCCCCCCTTGTCACTCTCTCCCCCCCTCCCTCCCTTGTCACTCTCTTCCCCCCCTCCCTCCCTTGTCACTCTCTTCCCCCCCTCCCTCCCTTGTCACTCTCTTCATCCCCCCCTCCCTTGTCACTCTCTCTTCTCCCCCCCCCTTGTAACTCTCTTCTCCCCCTCCCTTGTCACTCTCTTCTCCCCACTACCTTGTCACTCTTTCCACCCCCTCCCTCCCTTGTCACTCTCTCCCCCCTCCCTCCCTTGTCACTCTCTCCCCCTCCCTCCCTTGTCACTCTCTTCCCCCCCTCCCTCCCTTGTCACTCTCTTCCCCCCCTCCCGCCCTTGTCACTCTCTTCCCCCCCTCCCTCCCTTGTCACTCTCTTCCCCCCCTCCCTCCCTTGTCACTCTCTCCCCCCCCTCCCTCCCTTGTCACTCTCTTCCCCCCTCCCTCCCTTGTCACCTCTTCCCCCCCTCCCTCCCTTGTCACTCTCTTCCCCCCCTCCCTCCCTTGTCACCTCTCTTCCCCCCTCCCTCCCTTGTCACTCTCTTCTCCCCCCCTCCCTTGTAACTCTCTTCTCCCCCTCCCTTGTCACTCTCTTCTCCCCCTCCCTTGTCACTCTCTTCTCCCCCCTCCCTCCCTTGTCACTCTCTTCTCTCCCCCCTACCCTTCCTTGTCACTCTCATTTACTCCCCCCTCCCTTGTCACTCTCATTTACTCCCCCCTCCCTTGTCACTCATCATTCACTCCCCCCCTCCCTTGTCACTCTCATTTCCCCCCCCACTCCCTTGTCACTCTCATTTACTCCCCCCCGCCTTGTCACTCTCATTCCCCCCTCCCTCCCTTGTCACTCTCATTCCCCCTCCCTCGTCACTCTCATTCCCCCCTCCTCTCTTGTCACTACTCATTTACCTCCCCCCCTCCCTTGTCACTCTCATTTACTCTCCCCCTTCTTTGTCACTCTCATTCCCCCCCCACTCCCTTGTCACTCTCATTTACTCCCCCCTCCCGTGTCACTCTCTTCTCCCCCATCCATTGTCACTCTCTTTTTCCCCCTCCCTCCCTTGTCACTCTCTTAGTCCCCCCTCCCTCCTTTGTCACTTCTCTTATCCCCCCCCCTTTCCCTTGTCACTCCCTTCTTCCCCCCTTCTTCACTCCCCTTCCTTCTCCCCCTCCCTTGTCACTCTCTTCTCCCCCCTCCCTTGTCACTCTCTTCTCCCCCCCTCCCTTGTCACTCCTCTCCCCCCCCCTTGTAACTCTCTTCTCCCCCCCTCCCTTGTAACTCTCTTCTCGCCCCCTCCCCCCTTGTCACTTTCTTCTCCCCCCTCCCCCCCTTGTCACTCTCTTCTCCCCCCTCCCTTGTCACTCTCATTCCCCCCTCCCTCCTTTGTCACTATCATTTACTCCCCCCTTGTCACTCTCATTTACTCCCCCCTCTCCCTTGTCACTCTCATTTACTCCCCCCCCCCTCACTTGTCACTCTCATCCCCCCTCCCTCCCTTGTCACTCTCTTGTCCCCCTCCCTCCCTTGTCACTCTTTTCTCCCCCCTCCCTCCCTTGTCACTCTCATTCCCCCCCCACTCCCTTGTCACTCATCATTCCCCCCTCCCTCCTTTGTCACTCTCATTTACTCCCCCCTTGTCACTCTCATTTACTCCCCCCTCTCCCTTGTCACTCTCATTTACTTCCCCCCCCCTCACTTGTCGCTCTCATCCCCCCCCTCCCTCCCTTGTCACTCTCTTGTCCCCTCCCTCCCTTGTCAACTCTCTTCTTCCCCCTCCCTCCCTTGTCACCCTCTTCTCACCCCCTCAGTTGTCACTCTCTTCTCCCCCCTCCCTTGTCACTTCCTTCCCCCCTTGTCACTCTCTTCTCCCCCTCCCTCCCCACTCTCTTCTCCCCCCTCCCTCCCCACTCTCTTCTCCCCCCTCCCTCCCCACTCTCTTCTCCCCCACTCCCCACTCTCTTCTCCCCCCTCCCTTGTCACTCTCCTCTCCCCCCTTCCCTTGTAACTCTCTTCTCCCCCCCCCTCCCTTGTAACTCTCTTCTCGCCCCCTCCCTCCCTTGTCACTTTCTTCTCCCCCCTCCCTCCCTTGTCACTCTCTTCAGATCAGCGGTACAGCATGTCAATTCGTGCTCATTTAGTAGATTTAAAGAGAATTAAAAAAATCGAAATGTTAGCTTTAAAATGTCCTGTGCTGTCTGCACCTCTCCAATCCCTACTAAACATGCAGAGGTCATGTGCCATTTATCATTCCCATAACTGCTGCAGCCAATCACTGGCTTTAGTGGTAACCATTAGAGTTGAGCGGACACCTTGTTGTTGGGGTTCGACGGGTTCGGCCGACCTTCGGAAACAAAATTGAGTTCGGCACCCGACCTTGACCCCGAACCCGAACCCCATTGAAGTCAATGGGGGCCCGAACTTTTGAGCACTAAAATGGCTCTAAAAATGTAATGGAAAGGGCTAGAGGGCTGCAAATGTCGTCAAGGCAAGTGCTCTGCAAACAAATGTGGATAGGGAAATGACATAAAATACCTAAAAATAAAAAATAATAATCTTGATCTAGGAGGACCAGGTCCATATGGAGTAGGAGGTTGAGGAGGCGGTGGATGTGGCGGTGTAGGTGGAAGCGGCGGTGGAGGAGGAGGTAGCCTACACTTCTTTTGGGATTTAAATTTTATTTTTAAAATTAGGGTACACCCCAAAACATTGGGAAATATAACCTGTGATAAATCCCTCCAGTCGTGTTAAACACACGTTCAGACAATACACTGGCTGCAGGACAGGCCAGCACTTCCAAGGGGTAAAGGGCAAGCTCAGGCCATGTGCCCAATTTGGAGATCCAGAAGTTGCATGGGCTGACCCCTGTCAGTCAGTTTGTGTAGGCGTGAGCACACTTACTGCCCCACCATGTCGCACGTCCCCGTGATGTTCACAATCCAATTTGATATCTGCTCTATCAACTTTCGATGTTCTTTTATGTGCCTACCATGGTGATCACGGGTGGCCGGGAATCAGGGTTCCAGGCCAGAGAAGGAGCGTGAGAAAGAGAGACCACATCCAAGGTAGGATTCATTTTTTAAAATTTAAAATTATAGAGTTGAAATATGGGAGAAATTATTAAAGCGTAAAAGTGTGACAACTTTTCCAAGTTTAAGCATTGAATGAAAGGATGTGTTGCGTGCATTAATTACTGAATAATATATTAAATTTTATTCCCAGTCACCTATGCGTAGCAGGTGTTTATTCACAGCTAAAATTGTATAATGTCAACCCAAGAATGTAACCAAAAATTGGTGAATTTCACCCAAAAATGTAACTGACAATTTATTTTTATTTTTTTACCGGTCTACTAGGTATAACAGTAGTACTATTCACAATTGCACCCGAAAAAGAAAATGACAATTCTTTTTTTTTTTTTTTTGTTTAACCTGTCTACTAGGTATAGCAGTGGTACTATACACACCAAAAATTGGTTAATTTCACCATAAAATGTAACTGACAATTTATTTATATTTTTTTACCGGTCTACTAGGTATAGCAGTGGTACTATACACACCAAATTTGGTAAATTTCACCCTAAAATGTAAATGACAATTTATTTATTTTTAGCCGGCCTACTAGGTATAGCAGTGGTACTATACACCCAAAAATATGTGAATTTCACCAGAAATGTAAATGACAAAGAAGTGAAATGATATAAAATAAAACACGTACAAAAGATAAATATGGATTTATGAGGTGGAGTTCCATATGGAGTAGGAGTTTGAGGAGGCGGTGGACGTAGCGGAGTAGGTGGAAGCGGCGGTGGAGGATGACGAGATAGCCAACACAGGTTTTTGGTTTTAAATTAATTTTGTAAAATTAAGGTACACTCCAAAAGAGTGTGAAATATCCAAAATACAAACATGAGCAATTGCGCTGCAGTATAACAATGGCTGCTTAGTGGAAGGCAAACATGTTTGCCGTATTTGTGGGAGGGGAGGCTTATTATCCTATATAAACCCCCCTCCCCCTGGCAGGGGTTCTCGACGGCGAATGCTTACTGAGCAGCGCTACTCAGCTGAGAGGCACTTCCGGTACCGCGGCCAGACTGGTTTCCGAATTCATTGCAGGGAGCGGCGTCCTGAGGACAGTGGTAGGATCGGGCTGCGTGTGTCAGGTGCCTCTGCGTCGCTTTCACTCTGCTCTGATCACATCATTGGGGCACGTACGCATCACATTGGCTCGTTTTGGGGGGCAGCAAGGTTTTAATAGTAAGCAGAGGTTGCAGTATGTATTAGCATTCTGTGCAGGTAGGGGGGTATGTTGGAAAAAAAAAAAATGTATACATAGTAAAGGGCAGGTTGCAGTACGTACTGGCATTTTGTGTATGTAGGGGGATTAAATAAAGAAAGAAAAAAAGAGGAGGGGGGGACATATATACAATTAATTGAAAAAAAAAAATGGATAAATACATAATTGGGGCTTATTTCATATAGATATATACAGCATTAGGATATTGGCAACACTCACAAGGTACTGGTTCTACAATATTATGAATTTCATAGGTTACAAGCTTTCGGTTGGTGGGATCATACGACATGTCAGATCATCATCATTGAAGGATTATTTCAGGTAAAAAAAAATTAAAAATTAAATATATTTGGGTTTATTTTCATAAAATGGATAAGATACATGTATGGGGGCATAGGGAGATGTTAGCCGGGGGGGGGGGCTTAGAAAGGGAAAAAAAAAAGAATTATAGAAAAGGGGGACGGTGGAAGATAAAAAAAAAAATATATATATATACATATTTTCATTGCAGTATATGTTCTACTACGGCATAGGACCCGCGCATCTTTAAGTTCCATTTATCAAGCAAGAAGTCTACAGACTCAATGTAAGTCCTGTCACGCCTTCAGGCAAGGGTACATGCTGCCACATCTGCAGTTTTTAAGACCTGTCACGACTTCAGGCAGTGGGTTCGGTCTGGCACGTCTTCAGACATATAAGTCCTGTCACGGCTTCAGGCTTCTCGTATAGTCTGTCACGTCTTCAGACTCAGTAAAGTCCCGACACGACTTCAGGGTTTTACGCATAGTCTGTCACGTCTTCAGACTTAGTAAGTCCTGACACGACTTCAGGCACTACGCTCTGGGACGTCACATATCAGATTCATTGTCCCATTACGACTTCAGGGGCATCACTTGTTCTTTCACGGTTACGGTTCACGGGTCAGGCACCGGTTCTTGGTTTAAGAGCACCAGCTGGGGTTATAACTGTTTCACCCTGTCTTCGGGGGAGTGGCTCGCTTCATTCAGGGATCTTTCTATAGTTCCACATCATATTAGGTTTGTGGCGGGCGTATGGTGACGGTCCTTTTCATAATTGGGTTCTTCGGGTTCAATGCTCAAGTTCTCTTTTTATTACCGTTCCAGTGCAAGATGTCCAATGTCTCAGAAATCGAGGACACTCCTAGCTGTCACGGGAGCATTGATCTGCAGTCCGAGAGTGGAGGACTTACCTTCAGGTCCTGGACCGTGCCTAAGCTAATGGCGGCATTGACAAGAAGAGGGATCCCATTTCCCGCCTCAGCCAGGAAGGCAGAACTTTATAGACTATTACGTTCATAGTCTGCAGGGCCAAGTCAGGACGTTGTCTCAATGAACACAATCCAGACGTCCCTAACGCAACTGCACACTTTGATTAATTCTATGGCTACCTCATTATCAGATGTGCAAGTTAGGTTGGAGTCCGTAGAAAATAAGGTCATCTCAGGTTCTCCGGTAGGGCCCAGTCTCCCGGCCACTCAGGAAGTACGACAGGAATCCCAAGCGGCTCCTATTAGTATTCCTGACATCGCGCCCTCGCATTTCATCCCGAGCAATGTTCGGCAGGACATTTTAGAGGGTAAGGATGTCAATTTGGCCACGCTCCTCATCGCTACCCATGAAACGCCAGATAACAAAACAATTGCATGCGGGGAAGTGTCAGTGGTTTTAAAATCCAAAGATGTCAGGCTCAACAGGAAGCTTACTATTCCTGAATTCGTATTAGCCTTTAGCCTATTGCGAGATGTTATTTGTTCAGTCAGTCCCCAGAGAAGGGAGGAACTCGATTTATAGCTCTATAAGGTCGTGGAACTAGGGTATAAGTATGGGGGTACAGCATTTTATGAATACCACAGGTCATTTTCTGCCAAGGCAGCGGCTGCTTTATCCCAATTCAACCAGAAGATTGACTGGTCTAAAATAGACACAGAATTATTCTGCCGACACTTTGCAGGCTTGAAAGCTCCGGCTTGTTCACTGTGCAGTTCTTATTCCCATACCACTGCATGGTGCTCTAGTGGCAATGCGTTGGCAGAATCTCAGCAGATGAAGAATTTCCAGTTCCCTTCCACCAGTAAAATGGCAACAGGTGTGGATAAATTAGGTCGACCTATTAGGTTCCTGGGCAGATCACAACTTTGTAATAATTTTAACTTTGCGAATTGTCATTACAATCAATGTAGGTTACTGCACTTGTGCTCTATATGCTTCAGGGCTCACCCAGAAGGACGCCAAAACCACATGACTAGCGGTGGTAAACATAGATTTGCTCAGGCTATTCCTGTCGGATCACCCAGAGCCAGGTTGGGTACAGTTCGTGCTGGATGGATTAGCTAATGGGTTTCACACGGGTTTTATGGCACTCCCGCGAATCCCTTACGAGTGTAATACTTTACGTACGGCAGATAGGAATCCATCAGTGGTGTCAGCTTTAATCCAGCAGGATCTCGATAGGGGTTATCTGATAGGGCCACTGAGACAGTCACCATTTGATTGCTGGCGGGTCAATCCGGTCGGGGTTGTGTCCGGGAAATTCAATCCTAATAAAAAAAGGCTTATTTACAATTTGTCAGCGCCTCATTCATCATCTATCCCCAGTTTGAATTCTCTAATACCATCAGAAGAATTCACCATGAAATATTCCTCTATCGACGAGGCCATCCAGGTAATATTATCTTTAGGGCACAACACGTGGCTGTCGAAAGCGGACATTACTGACGCCTTTAAATTATTACCCTTGCAACCCCAGCTTTGGCGTTGGCATGGTATCAAATGGCAAGGTTCATATTATTTTTCCAATAAACTCACATTTGGCTCAAAATCTAGCCCTTGGTTGTTTGACCAATTCGCAAAGGCCTTACATTGGGTGCTCACTGATAAATTCCGGGTAAATCATGTCATACATTACCTGGCGATTTTTTACTAATCGAGCTGTCGTGGCAGGTTCCTCAGACAGTCTTCAAGGATCTCAAAGTCCCGGTCGCAGCTAGTAAGGTGGAGGGGCCCAGCACTAGAATTACCTTTTTAGGAATACAGTTGGACACACAAAAAAATGGGAAGCTAGTTTACCGGCTGATAAACTAGTTAGAATCAAGGAGGCAGTATTCTAATGTTACCTCGGCGACTGGTAATTTCCAAAACAGAATTGCAATCGCTCCTGGGGATTCTGAATTTTGCAATACGGATAATCCCACAGGGTAGATCATTTATATCTAGGTTGTTGAGATTACTCTCCTCAGCACCGGAGCCAAGATAGTCCGATCTGTTTAGATCAGCAAGCCAAGGCAGACTTAAGCATGTGGACAAATTTTTGTCTCAATGGAACGGGGTCTCGTTATTTTTTCCATCGGCATCCAGTCAATCGCCAGTGGTATACTCTGATGCGGCTGCCACAACAGGTTTGCGGCTATCCATAGTTCCCATTGGATAGCTGATTCTTGGCCTCCAGAGATTGGTAACTCCCCCCAGAGTAAGCAGTCCTCCCCCCTCTTGGAGATTTATCCTATAGTGGCAGCGGCACAGGTCTGGGGTGCGGAATGGAGGAACAAAACAGTCCTATTCCTGACAGACAGCGCAGTAGTGGTTGAGATTTTAGCTAAAGGTAGATCAGCTGCATTAGAAATTATGTCCTTTGTACGGAGGTTGGTATGGTTATCCCTACAACATGAGTTTAATTTTGTGTGCTCGCATATTAGTGGTCATGAAAACACGGCAGCAGATGCGTTATCCCGCTTCAACTTCCCTCTTTTTTTCCAGGTTTTTCCAGAAGCAGACGCAATGCCGTCAATTATACCACGGTACGCAGAATTGAGGATGGATTAGTGCACCATCTCGAAACAGCACGCAGGCTCATGCGCCCATCTTTATCGAGTAATACTTTTAGACTTTACAACACGGCATGGGCTTGGTTTACGAAGTTCAGTGAATGTTACCCAGCGGAGGGAATTGGTCACATTTCCTATATAATGGCATTCATTGGTTTTTGCCACTCTCAGCTAAAATTAGCATATAGCACCATCAAAATATATCTGGCAGGAATTCAGCATTTTTTCTATTTACTCCGCCCTGAGGAACCGTCGCTTTTTTCAGTTCACCCTATTAAGGCAGTTCTGAAAGGTATTCAGAAGGAATCAGTTAAAAGTCATGTCACACGGCAACCTCTATCAGGTCAGACGTTCAAGTTGCTTTCCGATTCTCTGGATAAGAAACCCTTCGGGCATGGCATCAGCCTTGCCATCAAAGCTGCATTATACGTGGGTTTCTTTGGTTTCCTTAGACCAGGGGAGTTCACGTGTGGAGCAGCTTCCTCTACGTACTTAAGGAAGAAGCATTTTAGTCGGGATGGGAATTGTTATGTCTTAACGTTATCTCACTCTAAAACGGCACAACCAGGGGAATTAATAGAGGTCAGATATTTTCCTGCTAGCAATAAATGGTGCCCTGTTAGTGCCATCCGTGAATGGTTAACATTTATCTTAGCCAAACCAGATGATTCCGCACTATTCTCAGTAGCCAAGAAACCCCTCAGCCTATC